>NW_026047140.1:294699-530322 GCF_023864275.1 Schistocerca cancellata | reverse complement strand
GCCATGCCATGCCAGCAGCGTTACGCGTGCCCCTCCCCTGTCCACACACTACCGCGAAACGAACAGCCTTTCCGGGCCACATGCAGGGCACGCCCACCGCCATTCCCGGACGCAATTCTCAAAACAACACACACACACACACACACACACACACAATGGCTTTGCACACGAACATAGACGGCACGGGCACTGTCGTACATTCTTCCTCAGAACCATCTCAACGAACGTTACGTTACGTTACACACACATCCGGGAAAGCAAAGCAACGCAACGCACAATTCAGCCGTCAAAGGTAACGTTCACCACGGCAGACACTTGCCGCCGCGCCGTTACACGCATTTCAGTGCGGCTACAATACACCTCCGACACGGCAACGTTCCGTTGCTCTACACTGCGTTTCTCCGTTTTGTTTGGTTTTTTTTCCGTTTTCTCTCTCTCTCTCTCTCTCTCTCTCTCTCTCTCTCTCTCTATATTTTTGTTTTTTTTTTTTTTTTCCCCTCTGTCCTTTCCTCCACCATTCTCTCCTCACGTTCTGCCCAGACATTCGACCGATCAGAGGTTCGTTCACCTTTCGGTAACCGTTCTCAGCGCGACGGTGTACCAACGGTATGACGGTATGACGGGTGTTCAAGACGTCCGGTGTACCGCGCCGATCGACAGTTTCCCAGAGGCGACGGATCGGACCACATCACCGACATACACACAAACACGTGTACGCACATTCGCCAAAGCGACCGTCGTCTTCTAGCGTCGCGCTTACTCTACTGTACTGCACTGGACACGCGAGCATGCATCTTCAATGACGACGTCGGTGTGCGTGCGTCGTACGCACACAAGCAGACACAGTCAGTCAGACACGACTATCGAAATCAGAGTCGGGGGAAAGGTACATATCATCGTGCGTGTCGCCCGTACAATGCAATACACAGTGGTGTCTCAATGCGCGTTCACATTCAAACGTCACTCACACGCCTCCACGCTCCATTTACAGACACATTTCACCCTCGCCATATATGGCGTGCAAACCGACCCGCAAACGGCCGTCGTTACACACTGACATTCCCAACAATCGCGTTTCGTTTCCACCCGTCACGTAACTAACCGGCACCTCCATCCAAAGGGCACATCACCGATCGCACTTCCCCACCCCCCTCGCAGACAACGAGTTGTGCGCACGTGCCTCCATTCCACGTCACACCGTGGCCGTACCCCGCAACACGCGACGCGCCCCCTAAACAATCAAATTATTCATCGCATCGGCCACCCCACCCCGTCGCGTCGCAACCAAAGCGGTAGCTATTGCCGCCGTCCACCCACTCACACACAAAACAAAACAAAAACAACAACAATTCCGCCCTTCCCGCAAAGGCCATTTGGTGGCCCTGAAAAGGGCCGTTTTGCCGCTCTCGCAACGGAGGATCTCCTTCCATTCCAGAGCCACCTCCTTACTTGGAGCTCGTGTACTTGGTCACCGCCTTCGTGCCCTCGCTCACGGCGTGCTTGGCCAGCTCGCCAGGCAGCAACAGCCGCACAGCGGTCTGGATCTCGCGGGACGTGATGGTCGAGCGCTTGTTGTAGTGCGCCAGGCGAGACGCCTCGGCCGCGATGCGCTCGAAAATGTCGTTCACGAAGCTGTTCATGATGCTCATCGCCTTCGACGAGATGCCCGTGTCAGGGTGCACCTGCTTCAGCACCTTGTAGATGTAGATGGCATAGCTCTCCTTCCTCTTGCGCTTCTTCTTCTTGTCGCCCTTCGAAATGTTCTTCTGCGCCTTGCCAGCCTTCTTGGCGGCCTTCCCGCTAGTCTTGGGCGGCATCGCAAACAAACAAGAACGTACGGCAGCAACACCAGCAGCAAGCGCTCCGCTCTAGTCAGCGTCTCCCCACACAGTGGCACCCAGCGCGCCCCGCCGCCGCACCTTTACCAGCTCGCCCCGTTGCGGCCGCCGACCAATGGGCCGCGAGCGCAACCGGCCGCCGCACCCGAGAGCATAAAGGACCCCCACCCCTGGCGGCGCCGCCACTCCGCTGCTCGACTCGCTGCGGCTCGCACCGTCGTTCGTCTCGTCTCGTTTTTACACCACAGCGCATCGCCATGTCCGGACGCGGAAAGGGAGGCAAAGTCAAGGGCAAGTCAAAGTCCCGCTCAAGCAGGGCCGGGCTCCAGTTCCCGGTCGGCAGAATCCACCGCCTCCTGCGCAAGGGAAACTACGCCGAGCGCGTCGGCGCCGGGGCGCCCGTCTACCTCGCCGCCGTCATGGAGTACCTCGCGGCTGAGGTGCTCGAGCTGGCCGGAAACGCGGCCCGCGACAACAAGAAGACGCGCATCATCCCGCGCCACCTGCAGCTTGCCATCCGCAACGACGAGGAGCTCAACAAGCTCCTGTCGGGCGTCACCATCGCACAGGGTGGTGTCCTGCCCAACATCCAGGCCGTCCTGCTGCCAAAGAAGACCGAGAAGAAGGCCTAAACAGAGAGGCCAGGCACTCGGCACGCCGCGCTTTGCCGGCTCGCCTCGGCTCACAACAATCGGCCCTTTTCAGGGCCACCACACAAACCTACGTCCAAAGCAAAATTTCAGTCGTCCTCGCCGCGCTTTACTTTACTTTAACTTCACTTCCACAGCCGCCGCCGGCAAGAAGACCGTACCAACTGCTACGATTGCAGGGGGAGATATTCTGCGAGGTACCTCGGTGTCACGCCTGACATCCAAGTGTCACATAGGGGAACTTGGCACAAACGCTCACGCCAGGATGCAGATCCTGTACCCCTGTTCCCTCGACCCCGCAACAGGGGTAGCGATACTGGAAATATGCGCGCCCTGTATGGGGCTATGCAGCCAGATCGACGATGCATCGCCTACAGAAGGGTCCAAAGCAGAGCGCTCTACGACGGGCCTTACACGTCCCCGCGGCAGACCTGCCTAGAACCACCCACAACACGATTCCGCGCCCTGGCAGAAGCGTTCTACGCCACCGCGCGGAATTCAGAAAATGACTATTACGTCTTGACCCTTGGGCAATATGAACAGATGTGCAAGACCCGACCCGAGTCGCTACTCCAGCAGTAGCACAAACAGAACACATAATCACTCTCAACAAACAGCAACGTCCGAAAAAGCACACTACCAAAGATAAGAACAACACACAGAAAAGAGGAGCAAATGTCCACAGGCGACAATAACCTCCACCAACTCCCCCTCTAACGGTAGAGGACTAAAACAGAGAAGAACAAGAAGAGCCGCCGCCATCTTGTCGTCCACAGCCCGTGTGGCCCAACAAACAACACACACACACACACACACACACACACACACACACACACACACACACACATTTCTCTTGTTTTGTTTCGTTTGCCTCAAGCACCTCCACGCACGCACAGTCGCCTTCCAAACGACAACGACAGCAATAATCACCACTGTTAAACGAGCGTGTCGACACACCGCCCTCCACTCCCGCGCGCCCCATACAAACGAAACAGCTGATGCGGCCGCCTATGGGCACGCCTTGCCTCGGCAACTCCAACGCCGCCGCAAACACACAGCCAAAACCACGCAAATATTCACCGCCTCTCGCACAACAACAACAACACACAGCCCGGCGTCTCCATCGATCGATAAACAAAACAAACACACAACGCCCTCTCTCGCGCGCACACACACACACACAGCCACAAGACCCGCTTCCTTTCCTTTCTCCCAGTCACGTCACGTCAGTCAAACGCAAACGAAATGAAATGAAGAATGAAAGAAAGAAGGCAGGCAGGCAGGCAGGCAGGCAGGCAGGCAGGCAGGCAACACACGCAGCAACAACACAGACTCTTTCGCACTTTTCAATTTCCGAACAGTGTGGTGGCCCTGAAAAGGGCCGTTTTCGTCTCTCCCACGGCCGCGGGAAGGCCATCGCGGCACAGCACACCGGCTGCGACGCGCCTAACCGCCGAAACCGTACAGGGTGCGCCCCTGCCTCTTCAGGGCGTACACCACGTCCATCGCCGTCACAGTCTTGCGCTTGGCGTGCTCAGTGTACGTCACCGCGTCGCGGATCACGTTCTCCAGGAACACCTTCAGCACTCCGCGGGTCTCCTCGTAGATCAGACCAGAGATGCGCTTCACGCCGCCCCTGCGAGCCAGGCGGCGGATCGCGGGCTTCGTGATGCCCTGGATGTTGTCGCGCAACACCTTGCGGTGCCGCTTGGCGCCACCCTTGCCGAGCCCCTTTCCTCCCTTGCCGCGGCCAGTCATCTCTTCTAAATCCTCAAAAAAGCTCAAGGCAAGCAAAACGTCTGCTGCAGCGGCTGGCTCCTCACCCGGCGCTAGCGAGTCGGCTACGGTCTGCGCCCGGCGCACGCGCCAGCCCCCCTATATAGACTCTGGCCCGCCCTCCCCCCACCACGCGCAACCGAGGGCATATAAGCGCACCACGGTGGCTGGCGCGCGCCCGTGTCGTCAAGGCAGCACCCGACGCAGCACCTCGCCTCCACGCCGCTCCGCTACCGCTACCGCTATGGCCCGCACAAAGCAAACGGCCCGCAAGTCCACCGGCGGAAAGGCGCCGCGCAAACAGCTCGCCACCAAGGCGGCGAGGAAGAGCGCGCCCGCCACCGGCGGCGTCAAGAAGCCCCACCGCTACAGGCCGGGCACCGTCGCCCTGCGAGAAATCAGGCGCTACCAGAAGAGCACAGAGCTGCTCATCCGCAAGCTGCCATTCCAGCGCCTAGTGCGCGAGATCGCCCAGGACTTCAAGACCGACCTGCGCTTCCAGAGCTCCGCGGTCATGGCCCTGCAGGAGGCCAGCGAGGCCTACCTCGTCGGCCTCTTCGAAGACACCAACCTGTGCGCAATCCACGCCAAGCGCGTCACCATCATGCCCAAGGACATCCAGCTCGCGCGCCGCATCCGCGGCGAGCGCGCCTAAACACCGCGCCAGCCGCTGGGCACCGCCCACGCACGCAACAAACAAAACGGCCCTTTTCAGGGCCACTAACATCACTCCGTCGCGAGCAAACTTTGTCGGTCGCCTCTCGCCCCACAACCACAGAACGAAAGACAAAACACCACTTCCACTTCCCGTCCGTCCGCCACAGCCGCTCTCCTCTGCCAGCTTGCTGGCGCGCGCAACAATCAACATCATCCCTCCCCGGCGCGGCGCTCAAAGCGCACAATACCCATCGGCCGACGCCGTCAACCACACGGCCGGCCGACGCTTCGTTTCGAAAAGAAAAAAAAAAAAAAACAAAAACAAACAAAAAGCCAGGCACGTCCAACGCCACCGACCCTTTCCACATCTCAACGTCCCCCGCCCCCGTTGCAAGAACAAACACACACACACAAAAGACAAGACACATCCGAGAAGACGGCAGGCAGGCAAACCAAAGTATTCAAACAACATGACACAAAACCAACCGTCGGCCGGCCGCGACCAAAAAAAAAAACGGCGACAATCAACCGCAACGACAAAACCGCTACCGCCGCCCGCACCCGCCACCGACCCCCCCGCAATCCAACCACCACGGCACGCAAACAGTGTCCACACACGGGCATACAGGAAACGCCAGACGACACAACCACACCGCAACACAAACACGACAATCAAAACCTTCCCGACGTGCTTTGATGGCCCTGAGAAGGGCCGTTTTGGGCCGTGCGTCTGTTGCGCGCCACTAGACGACGGGGACGGGGGGTGCGGACGACGGAGTCAACCGCCAACCCTTCCTTTCCCATTCCTCTCTTCTTCTCCTCTACTTCTTCTTCTTGGGCGAAGCCTTCGCCTTAGACGGCGTCGTCGCCTTCTTCGGGCGCGGCGCCTTCGGCTTCTTCGTCGGAACCTTGGCGGCCTTCTTCGCCTTCGACGGCGACTTGGCCTTGGCCGGCTTGGCAGCAGCCGCCTTCTTCGCACCGGCGGGAGCGGCCGACGCCGCAGACGCCTTCTTGGCGGCGCCCGCCTTCCGACCAGTCGCCGCCTTCACGCCACCAGCCTTCTTTGCGCCGGCCGCACGGGCGCCCTTCTTCTCCTTGCTGGCCGGAGCGGCGCGCTTCTTCTTGGCACCGCCGGCCCGAGCCTTGCCGCCCTCAGCCGCCCCGCCGCCGGCGCCGGCAAGCTTGAAAGAGCCGGACGCGCCCTTCCCCTTCGTCTGCACCAGCTCGCCCGCCACCACGGCCGACTTGAGGTACTTCTTGATAAACGGCGCCAGCTTCTCCGCGTCCAGCTTGTAGTGCGCGGCAATGTACTTCTTGATCGCCTGCAGCGACGATCCGCCGCGCTCCTTCAGACTCTTGATGGCGGCCGTCACCATCTCAGAGGTGCGCGGGTGCGCAGGCTTGGCGCGCGGCTTCTTCGCAGACGACGCAGACTTTGCCTTCTTCGTAGTGCCGGTGGCGGCGGGTGCCGCAGCAGTCTCGTTCGTAGCCGCCTGATCTGCCATTTCGACGACGCGCGTTAACACACAACACAGCGAGCAGCGAGAGCGAGAGGAGACACGCAGCGAGCGGAGCGCACAGCAGAGGAATAGCCGCCTCGCGCCACAGGCCCAGCCAGTGTCGCGGGCGGGCGCGGACGGCCGAGAGAGCGGCCGCCACTCTGCGCGCCGCCGCGCCGCGCCTCCCGCGCTTGCTACCGCCCAACGTCCGACAGCCTGTGCGGAGCAGCCCCACACCTGCGCCACAACCACCCGCGCCTGTCAAACCACCGAGGATGGGGCTACACACAGCCACACCACAGCCGCCAACCAGTCGCCACGGCAGCGCCGCAAACCACGGCCAAACTGCAGCCACCGCGCGCTACAGCCTGGGTCGGCCCGCCGAGAATCGCCGCCCACGCCCAAATGCCGCCCCCACAGCCCCAGCCGGCGACCGGCCACAATGGCCAAACCTTCGGCAAAAGCCCCACACCGTCGCCGCGGCAGCCCGGCCAGCGCGGCCGGCGCCACAGCCACACAAGCGGAGGCGTGCGGCGATGACGGCCGTGCAAACGCACCTCCGCCGCCCCATCGCCCTCCCACCGTTTCCCGATCGGCCCGCAGCCGTCGGGCCACGTCCTCCTCCTCTCGCCCGCCAACATTCACAGCCCTTTCGTTCGTTTCCCAACAATTTCAATTGTGCCCGCCGCAAAAAACGGGCGCCGCCTGCAAAGCAACATGCTCCGCCGGAGCGCCCCTCGCCGCTTACGAGCCAACCCCTCGCCCGAGGCAAACCCGAAATCCGCAACTACAGACCAACCCAATCTGCCGTCAGCACACACGACAGCCAACATCACGCGTTACGAGTTAGACATTAGGTTCACACGTCTCGGTTAGGTTCGGTGGACGTGGGTTAGGTTAAGGGCACTTGGGTTAGGTTACGCATTCAAAACACACGTCAGGCGTCAGAGGTTACGTTAGGTTAGGTTAGGTTAAGGCCACTTGGGTTAGGTTAAGCGTCAAACTTAGGTTAAGCATTCAAACACACGTCGGGCGTCAGAGGTTAGGTTAGGTTAGGTTAGGTTAAGGCCACTTGGGTTAGGTTAAGCCTCAAAACTTAGGTTAAGCATTCAAACACACGTCGGGCGTCAGGTGGCCGCAGCAGCCGCACCTACCTACCCACCCACCTCACGGCCGGACAGCTTGGCTTACTTGGCGCTGAGGCTGACCTCACCGCACCTCACCTCACCTCGCGCTACGCAACGCTACAGGTTCGGTTCGGTTCGCTCAGCTTAGGCTTAGAGCTTAAGCGCCGAGGTCGGATTACGACGTTGGTTCACCTTCGGGCGCCACACTTTGGGTGTAAAGGTCGCGTCGGGTCGTCGGCACGCCGCAAAAACAAAAGCGAAGCCACAGACAACGCCGACAAACGGGCAGCACGGCCACGACCAGATACCGAGCGCGAACGAGACACACGGACCACCCACCGGCCAAAGGGCACCAAACAACAAACCAGAGAGCACCACGTGTCGACCAGAGCAACCCGCTCACGCGACGTGGCTGGCTGGCACCGAAGGGCCGCCGCAACTGCGCTTTCCGCGCCGGGCCGGATGCACGTGCGGCAACACCACCACCACCGCACACAGCCGCTGTTCAACGTCAACCAACAACACGCCGCGGTCGCAGCCTCAACGCCAGCACACGTTTGCACCACCATTCACACGCACCGCACAAACAGCTGTCGCCGACAACACAAACACACCGCAACGACGCCGCCGCCTCTACTTGTGCCGGCCACCCACCCCACCGACGGCGCACCTGTCGCCGGCCGGCAGTCGACACGGGAAACGCACACCGCCACTTCGCTCGCGCGCACGCCACCAACCAGTCGTCGTCTCCAAAACAACAAACAAACATAGGGCAGGCAACAAATCGCCTCGCACGAACCGTCCACAAAACTATCAAAGCACAGCCTCTGGCTAACGGCCACGACGCAGCGGCACGCTGCTCCTTTCCCCGCCCCACTCGATTCACGAAGGCACGCGACACCGCCAACGACGGCCTCGCTTCCCGCAACCGACACCTTTCCGCCACTACGCACAGCCGCACCCGACGCCCGTGGCAACGACACAACTACTGCACTATCCACCGCCGCCTCCCCCTTCCCGTCGTACACACACACACAGCCAGCCAGCCAGCCAAAACCACACCAACGACCCAAACATGCACGTGCAACGGCACACCCCAACCAGTCAACGTCGACAACCACACGCACGGCTCGAAACCGGCGCCCTTCCACGTTGCCATCAAGCTACACACAAGACACAAGGGACCAACAACAGCAAGCCTGCCCGCCCGCCCGCCCGCCCCACTCTCACGCCGCAAAAAAGCACACCGAAACCGCCAAACGCACATTCCCATCGCACCGACACCGACCGGCTCGCTACCACCACACCTCTCGGCAGCCGTTTCGCAAACATGACACGGCGCGACATGACATCACGACCAACTCAACTCTCCTCTCCCGACGCCTTCGGCCGGAGCACAACGCCGCCAATTCGCCACACACACACAGTCACACAGTCGACAGGCGCCCGCCCGCCCTCCCTCCCTGCACGACGCCGCGCAGCAAAGGCGCCCGCAAACACATACCTCTCCTCTCTCTCGGCCGCCCGACGCGCCAACCGCCACACCGCCAGCCACTCGCAATTGTGCACTGCCGCCAGCCACACGTCCAACACGCCGCGCCGCCTCCGGCCACCCGCCAGGGGGCGCTCACGTCCGCGACAACAGCGCGGCCCGCCGGGCCAAACCGAACCGAGCCGCCCGCCGCTGCTCTGCACATCTTCCTGCGCGCATCAACAAAACGAGGCAAGCGAGCACACCCCGTCACAACGCCACATCACGCAAATGCCGTGCCGACCTCTTGTGTCTACCGCCTAAATTGCACTCACTCACCAGCCGCCCCTTCTTCTTCCTACCTATCTATCTATCTATCTATCTGTGCGTCTGTGTCGGTCCGCGCGTGACGCCTCTCAACATCCGCCGTCGCCGTCCCCGTCCCCGTTTCCGCCCCAATGCCATCGTCGCGCCGCCTCCTCCTCCGCCCCTGTCCGGCCCGCACCACACCATACACCGCTGCTTGTCCCGGCCGTTGCCACCAAAGGCGCCTACCGCAAACGCGCCACGCCGCAGCCCCCGTGCGTGCATCTCCGTGCCGACGCTGCCTCTCTGCCCTCCCGCACGCACTCGACCGACCGACCGACATGCACTGCGTCGACGGCCTCGACAACACAGTCTCTGGCTCCGCACTGCGTCTTCCGGTACGCGCGCTGAAACACGTATGTACTCATTACCAGCGATGGCGAGGCACGACACAATCTCTGACCAGAGCGTTTCTTATCGTCGCTAGTCTGCGCCACACGACACTAGTAGCACGTAGCGGGTCGGTAGGAACAGTTGTCATCTATATGTGGCGGGTCGGGAGAGGTAGTAGTCAGTCGACAGTATCAGCGAGTGGACGGTTGTACTGAGCGGGCGGCGGCGTGCTCTTCTCGCGACTCTGGTCTCCGTTCGGGACGATGCATATTGTTATTACAGGTAAGGTAATGAAGCTGCATTGCGCAAATCTAATACTGTATGTCAATTGTAACTATTTTCTTCACAACAAAATGCCCCAATAATACTTTGTTTCCAAACAAACTTTTTTAAAGTACAACCATTCATTTCCATTTAAAGAATATTTCCTACGCATTTCCTCCAACAATCAAAATTAAATGTGAGCCGGCATTCATTGCACGACGCTGTGTACAGGTATCGACAGTTAAGAGCACATATAGATGCAGTTTGTTTTTTTTCTCTTTTGTCTCTTTTTTGTTTTTGTTTTTTTTTTTTTTTTGACGTAACGATCTTTTGCTCTTCTTATTCTAATTTGTACGTACGCTGTTTGTTTAGATTTTTATATTGGTCATGCCACGTAGCGCTCCGCGTGAAAATCACTGCCTGTGCTGTGTGCAGTCTGTGGCTAGTTTGCATTGTTGTCATGAACTGCTATAGCTGGATGTGAACAGCGCGTAGCGTTGCGCAGTTAGGGGTGAGCCGCCAGCACTGGTGCATGTGCGGACAGAGATGGCGGACTTTTCAAATTACATATATTATGACTGGTGATGATATTAAGGGTAAATACATTGTTTGTTGTTCTCTATTAAACATCTTTACTTTGCTAACTATCCCTATCGGTAGTTAGTGCCCTCCGTGGTTTGGAATCTCTTATTTTAGCTGGCAGCAGTGGTGCTCGCTGTATTGCAGTAGTTCGAGTAATGAAGATTTTTGTGAGGTAAGTGATTTCCGACAGGTGTACTTTAATGTTACTCAGGGCCATTCTTTTGCAGGGATCTTTGATAGTCAGATTGCGTTGCGCTCAAAATATTGTGTGTCAGTTTAAGCACAGTTTTGTATACATTGTTGTTCAAAGGGAGACGTTTCAGAATACACAGGGCCGAAGGTCAGCCAGCGCTGCCCTTACAACGTTTAGCGGGTTTTCAATTATGTCTGTTGAGATGTTCATGGTTCATTATTTCCATTCATCATATTATCGCGAGTTTCTCATCAATCTTCGTTCGTTCATTTTCTAGGGACGTTAACAACATTCTGGCACACTTTTATCATCATTCACTCACTCACTCACTCACTTACTTACGACTATTTGTGCGGGGAGGTTACACTTGGGTCCATTTCCATTTCCATTTCCATTTCCATTCAATGTTGATAGACCTTTCTTTTTTTTGTTTTTTTTTTTTTTTTTGTTGTTGTTGTTTTGTTGCTGGCAGGTTACAAAAGGCCTCACTTTATGTTGGTTGCAGCAGCGTTTTTCTCCTTCTTCTAGTGTTTTCCCCGCCCCTCCCGCATCCGTCGGTCTCACCACGTTCACTGACAGCCGCGTCTGCGGCTACACCACAACGGCCCCCTCCCGGCAACCCATTCGTTTTCTCTTCTTTTGCACAAAAACAACGCCGCACGCGCCAGCCGAGCGCAGCGCAAGCCACCCACACCGCGCCCCTCCCCGTCTTTATAGCCTCCGCGTCTTGTTTTCTTCGTTTGCCCCCTCCCATCTCCCGAATGCCATGCCATGCCAGCAGCGTTACGCGTGCCCCTCCCCTGTCCACACACTACCGCGAAACGAACAGCCTTTCCGGGCCACATGCAGGGCACGCCCACCGCCATTCCCGGACGCAATTCTCAAAACAACACACACACACACACACACACACACACAATGGCTTTGCACACGAACATAGACGGCACGGGCACTGTCGTACATTCTTCCTCAGAACCATCTCAACGAACGTTACGTTACGTTACACACACATCCGGGAAAGCAAAGCAACGCAACGCACAATTCAGCCGTCAAAGGTAACGTTCACCACGGCAGACACTTGCCGCCGCGCCGTTACACGCATTTCAGTGCGGCTACAATACACCTCCGACACGGCAACGTTCCGTTGCTCTACACTGCGTTTCTCCGTTTTGTTTGGTTTTTTTTCCGTTTTCTCTCTCTCTCTCTCTCTCTCTCTCTCTCTCTCTCTCTCTATATTTTTGTTTTTTTTTTTTTTTCCCCTCTGTCCTTTCCTCCACCATTCTCTCCTCACGTTCTGCCCAGACATTCGACCGATCAGAGGTTCGTTCACCTTTCGGTAACCGTTCTCAGCGCGACGGTGTACCAACGGTATGACGGTATGACGGGTGTTCAAGACGTCCGGTGTACCGCGCCGATCGACAGTTTCCCAGAGGCGACGGATCGGACCACATCACCGACATACACACAAACACGTGTACGCACATTCGCCAAAGCGACCGTCGTCTTCTAGCGTCGCGCTTACTCTACTGTACTGCACTGGACACGCGAGCATGCATCTTCAATGACGACGTCGGTGTGCGTGCGTCGTACGCACACAAGCAGACACAGTCAGTCAGACACGACTATCGAAATCAGAGTCGGGGGAAAGGTACATATCATCGTGCGTGTCGCCCGTACAATGCAATACACAGTGGTGTCTCAATGCGCGTTCACATTCAAACGTCACTCACACGCCTCCACGCTCCATTTACAGACACATTTCACCCTCGCCATATATGGCGTGCAAACCGACCCGCAAACGGCCGTCGTTACACACTGACATTCCCAACAATCGCGTTTCGTTTCCACCCGTCACGTAACTAACCGGCACCTCCATCCAAAGGGCACATCACCGATCGCACTTCCCCACCCCCCTCGCAGACAACGAGTTGTGCGCACGTGCCTCCATTCCACGTCACACCGTGGCCGTACCCCGCAACACGCGACGCGCCCCCTAAACAATCAAATTATTCATCGCATCGGCCACCCCACCCCGTCGCGTCGCAACCAAAGCGGTAGCTATTGCCGCCGTCCACCCACTCACACACAAAACAAAACAAAAACAACAACAATTCCGCCCTTCCCGCAAAGGCCATTTGGTGGCCCTGAAAAGGGCCGTTTTGCCGCTCTCGCAACGGAGGATCTCCTTCCATTCCAGAGCCACCTCCTTACTTGGAGCTCGTGTACTTGGTCACCGCCTTCGTGCCCTCGCTCACGGCGTGCTTGGCCAGCTCGCCAGGCAGCAACAGCCGCACAGCGGTCTGGATCTCGCGGGACGTGATGGTCGAGCGCTTGTTGTAGTGCGCCAGGCGAGACGCCTCGGCCGCGATGCGCTCGAAAATGTCGTTCACGAAGCTGTTCATGATGCTCATCGCCTTCGACGAGATGCCCGTGTCAGGGTGCACCTGCTTCAGCACCTTGTAGATGTAGATGGCATAGCTCTCCTTCCTCTTGCGCTTCTTCTTCTTGTCGCCCTTCGAAATGTTCTTCTGCGCCTTGCCAGCCTTCTTGGCGGCCTTCCCGCTAGTCTTGGGCGGCATCGCAAACAAACAAGAACGTACGGCAGCAACACCAGCAGCAAGCGCTCCGCTCTAGTCAGCGTCTCCCCACACAGTGGCACCCAGCGCGCCCCGCCGCCGCACCTTTACCAGCTCGCCCCGTTGCGGCCGCCGACCAATGGGCCGCGAGCGCAACCGGCCGCCGCACCCGAGAGCATAAAGGACCCCCACCCCTGGCGGCGCCGCCACTGTAGGCGATCCCAGCAAACCACCCCAACCACCCGACCCAAACCAGGTTCCTGGTAACGGAGAATCGCCTAGGGAAGCCCCTCCGCGCCCCCCCAAGCCCAGTCTGCATAAAGCAGCCGAGGACGCCACCATTCAGGGACTCGCATCGTCCATCAAAATGCTGCAAGAACAGATGACCCACTTGGTCAACGTTCTTGCCAGCATCACGCGCCTCCCAGCCGAACTCGCTTCGGCAGCCGAGCAGTCGCAGCATTCAGCGACTAACGCAGGAAACCCAACTCCCCACCATGGATAGACGACCAAACATACAAGGTCTCAAAATCTGCGTCTTCAACGCAGACGGTCTATTCAACCAAGCCCTCGAATTTAGAGAATTCATAAAAGAGGAAATCATTGACGTATGCCTAGTAGCCGAAACACACCTCAAACCAGGGGTAAGAGCATCTGTACCAAATTACAATTGTTACAGACGCGATCGGCCCACCGCAGGAGGCGGGGTCGCAGTATACGTCAAACGAGGCATAGAACACCACCAGGTGTACCCACCAGCAACCCAACAGATAGAAACGGTCGCAATACAAATAGCCACCGTAACTGGACCCCTCACAGTCGTTGCAGCCTACCGCCCCCCTTCCCCAACGCTTGAAGAGGACGACATAGCTGCATTAAGCCAAATACGAGGCAAGCTCCTAATAGGAGGAGACCTCAACGCCAAACACGCAGACTGGCACTCAAGAGTAAGTAATAGAGCTGGTCGACAACTGCAACGACTCGCGCGCACGCATCAGTTCCAAGTGTGGGGCCCAGAGGAACCCACCCACTTCCCGAAAAACGGGAACAGGGCGGATGTCCTCGACATTGCCCTCACAAAACACATCATGGGGTTTGTGTCCGCAAGTTCAGTGAACAGAATGTCGTCGGACCACAACCCTGTCATTCTCGAGGTCGATATGGGAGAATGGCTCTCTATCCCACAGCGAACAATCACACACAAACGCACAAATTGGGAACAGTTCCGCGCCAATATAGCTACAGAACTGACCCAAGCCCCGCCTCCAACAGCAGACACTGTCGAGCAAACGCTGGAAGACCTCACGAAAGCGATCCTGCAAGCAGCTGAGGAAGCCACGCCTGCGCCAGCGGGTCTCCCCCGCCCCAGGCAACTTCCCCAGCACCTGCTCGCACAAATAAGACACAAGAACAGGATCGCCAAAGAGTGGAAACTCACAGGCAACAGAAACACAAGGAGGCTGCTCAACAGACTACAAAGAGAGTTGAAAGTCGCGCTCACTGAGCACCGCAACCAGCAATGGTCCGAAAGACTATCAACTCTCAACTTAGAAGACCACAGTCTATGGCAAGCCACAAAACAGTTCACGAAAAGACGCGCAAGAATGCCGCCACTGCACGGCGAACGTGGACTGCAGTTCAGTGCCGTAGACAAAGCAAACGCGCTAGCCGACGTGTTCGAGAAACAATTCACGCCAGCAGAGGCACAGGACAGGGAACACGTCGAAACAGTTCGCAGACAACTGGCCACCTTTTTAGCGGCAGAAGACGAAGATGAATACACGCCACTCTTCAGCCCTGAAGACGTGGCAGGAGCCATCAAGTCACTGCCAGTAAAAAAGGCACCAGGCCACGACCAGCTCACCAACGAACTTCTAAAACATATCCCGCCACTGGCAATAACCCACCTAGCCGACATCTTCAATGAAATTACGCGATCACAAAAATTCCCGACCCAGTGGAAACACGCAGAAGTAGTCGCGATCGCAAAACCAGGAAAAGACCCGGTGTTCCCGCAGCACTACAGACCAATTAGTCTCCTGCCCACCCTCAGCAAACTGTACGAGCGCCTCCTCTTAACTCCGATTCAAGATCACATCAGAAGAGAGCAAATCATGCCAAAATTTCAATTCGGTTTCCGACAACAACACTCCGCCCCCCAACAAATAATGAGGGTAGTTGAAGCAGCTACAGAAAGCTTCAACCGAAAGGGCTATTGCGGGATTGTCTTATTAGACGTCGCCAAGGCTTTTGATTCAGTCTGGCACACCGGAATCTTGCACAAAATGTACACCCAAGGCTTCCCAGGGACGATAGTAAAACTCATACAGAGCTATCTAACCGGTAGGACATTCTCCGTTAAGATCGATAGATCACAGTCGAGCAGGAGAAGAATACGCGCTGGAGTGCCCCAAGGGTCGGTACTGGGTCCTACCCTGTACAACCTCTATACAGCCGACATCCCTGTCACGCAGCACGTCCAAACAGCACAATATGCAGACGACACTGCATTCTTCTCCTGCTCCACGAACAGGAACCTGGCAACGAGAAGATTACAAACCGCATTAAATAGCACAGACCAATGGGCCAAGAAATGGCGCATCTCATTAAATACCGAGAAGACGCAGGCGCTAATGATAACTAGACGCTACGGAAAACGCCGACCCCTAAGAAGACCCATCCAACTGCTGCAGCTACAAGGGCAAAATCTCCCCTGGAGAAACACGGCGAGATACCTCGGTGTGACACTGGACAAGCGACTGACTTGGAAGTGCCACATCGAGGAACTACGCAAGAAAGCCCTTGGCAGAATGCAAGTCCTGTACCCAATTCTGAATGAACACAGTTCACTAGACCCCAGCACTGGAGTGGCGGTTTATAGAAGCCTTATTAGGCCGATACTGGAATACGCATGCCCCGTATGGGGCTATGCTGCCAGATCGACAATAGGCCGCCTACAAAAAATTCAAAACAGAGCCCTCCGGAGAGCTCTACACGTACCTCCACGATTCCCCACAGCAGATCTACATGCAGCTGCGGATATCGAAACACTACACACACGGTTCCGACACCTGGCACAACAGTTTTATGCCACAGCCGGTACCGCACAAAACCAACTAATCAGCACACTAGGTCAATACGATCAAAGAAACGATAAATACAAAAGACCAAAATCAATACTCTCCTGAGTAAAGAAAGAAACACACACCTCTCACCAAAACAGTAAAACAAAAGATCAGCACATACCCACACACCAAATCAAAGTGAAGGAAA
Organism: Schistocerca cancellata; assembly: GCF_023864275.1. Classification (NCBI taxonomy): domain Eukaryota; kingdom Metazoa; phylum Arthropoda; class Insecta; order Orthoptera; family Acrididae; genus Schistocerca; species Schistocerca cancellata. The sequence goes on along the minus strand of NW_026047140.1, from coordinate 513,717 downwards.
TGTCCCCAAGGGACAACAACCTTCCCCGCAACACTTCCAATACGAGGAAGAAATTAGAGAGTAGAGAGAGGCGGCGCCGCCACTCCGCTGCTCGACTCGCTGCGGCTCGCACCGTCGTTCGTCTCGTCTCGTTTTTACACCACAGCGCATCGCCATGTCCGGACGCGGAAAGGGAGGCAAAGTCAAGGGCAAGTCAAAGTCCCGCTCAAGCAGGGCCGGGCTCCAGTTCCCGGTCGGCAGAATCCACCGCCTCCTGCGCAAGGGAAACTACGCCGAGCGCGTCGGCGCCGGGGCGCCCGTCTACCTCGCCGCCGTCATGGAGTACCTCGCGGCTGAGGTGCTCGAGCTGGCCGGAAACGCGGCCCGCGACAACAAGAAGACGCGCATCATCCCGCGCCACCTGCAGCTTGCCATCCGCAACGACGAGGAGCTCAACAAGCTCCTGTCGGGCGTCACCATCGCACAGGGTGGTGTCCTGCCCAACATCCAGGCCGTCCTGCTGCCAAAGAAGACCGAGAAGAAGGCCTAAACAGAGAGGCCAGGCACTCGGCACGCCGCGCTTTGCCGGCTCGCCTCGGCTCACAACAATCGGCCCTTTTCAGGGCCACCACACAAACCTACGTCCAAAGCAAAATTTCAGTCGTCCTCGCCGCGCTTTACTTTACTTTAACTTCACTTCCACAGCCGCCGCCGGCAAGAAGACCGTACCAACTGCTACGATTGCAGGGGGAGATATTCTGCGAGGTACCTCGGTGTCACGCCTGACATCCAAGTGTCACATAGGGGAACTTGGCACAAACGCTCACGCCAGGATGCAGATCCTGTACCCCTGTTCCCTCGACCCCGCAACAGGGGTAGCGATACTGGAAATATGCGCGCCCTGTATGGGGCTATGCAGCCAGATCGACGATGCATCGCCTACAGAAGGGTCCAAAGCAGAGCGCTCTACGACGGGCCTTACACGTCCCCGCGGCAGACCTGCCTAGAACCACCCACAACACGATTCCGCGCCCTGGCAGAAGCGTTCTACGCCACCGCGCGGAATTCAGAAAATGACTATTACGTCTTGACCCTTGGGCAATATGAACAGATGTGCAAGACCCGACCCGAGTCGCTACTCCAGCAGTAGCACAAACAGAACACATAATCACTCTCAACAAACAGCAACGTCCGAAAAAGCACACTACCAAAGATAAGAACAACACACAGAAAAGAGGAGCAAATGTCCACAGGCGACAATAACCTCCACCAACTCCCCCTCTAACGGTAGAGGACTAAAACAGAGAAGAACAAGAAGAGCCGCCGCCATCTTGTCGTCCACAGCCCGTGTGGCCCAACAAACAAACACACACACACACACACACACACACACACACACACACACACACACATTTCTCTTGTTTTGTTTCGTTTGCCTCAAGCACCTCCACGCACGCACAGTCGCCTTCCAAACGACAACGACAGCAATAATCACCACTGTTAAACGAGCGTGTCGACACACCGCCCTCCACTCCCGCGCGCCCCATACAAACGAAACAGCTGATGCGGCCGCCTATGGGCACGCCTTGCCTCGGCAACTCCAACGCCGCCGCAAACACACAGCCAAAACCACGCAAATATTCACCGCCTCTCGCACAACAACAACAACACACAGCCCGGCGTCTCCATCGATCGATAAACAAAACAAACACACAACGCCCTCTCTCGCGCGCACACACACACACACAGCCACAAGACCCGCTTCCTTTCCTTTCTCCCAGTCACGTCACGTCAGTCAAACGCAAACGAAATGAAATGAAGAATGAAAGAAAGAAGGCAGGCAGGCAGGCAGGCAGGCAGGCAGGCAGGCAGGCAACACACGCAGCAACAACACAGACTCTTTCGCACTTTTCAATTTCCGAACAGTGTGGTGGCCCTGAAAAGGGCCGTTTTCGTCTCTCCCACGGCCGCGGGAAGGCCATCGCGGCACAGCACACCGGCTGCGACGCGCCTAACCGCCGAAACCGTACAGGGTGCGCCCCTGCCTCTTCAGGGCGTACACCACGTCCATCGCCGTCACAGTCTTGCGCTTGGCGTGCTCAGTGTACGTCACCGCGTCGCGGATCACGTTCTCCAGGAACACCTTCAGCACTCCGCGGGTCTCCTCGTAGATCAGACCAGAGATGCGCTTCACGCCGCCCCTGCGAGCCAGGCGGCGGATCGCGGGCTTCGTGATGCCCTGGATGCTGTCGCGCAACACCTTGCGGTGCCGCTTGGCGCCACCCTTGCCGAGCCCCTTTCCTCCCTTGCCGCGGCCAGTCATCTCTTCTAAATCCTCAAAAAAGCTCAAGGCAAGCAAAACGTCTGCTGCAGCGGCTGGCTCCTCACCCGGCGCTAGCGAGTCGGCTACGGTCTGCGCCCGGCGCACGCGCCAGCCCCCCTATATAGACTCTGGCCCGCCCTCCCCCCACCACGCGCAACCGAGGGCATATAAGCGCACCACGGTGGCTGGCGCGCGTGGACTCGTACTGCCAAGTACTTGGGTGTTACCCTGGACCAACGCCTAACCTGGCGCCCCCACATCGACGAGGTGCGTCGTAAAGCAATGGGGCGGCTATGCCTGCTCTACCCTCTCATCAACCCAACCTCCTCCCTCCCCACGCACCTTGCTGTTAGACTGTACACCTCCCTTGTTCGCCCCATCCTTGAATACGCGGTGGTGGTGTGGGGCAATGCTGCCCCCACCCACCTCCGCCGTCTCCAAACCGTACAGAACCGGGCTCTCCGGCGTGCCCTCCGCCTCCCCTTCGACTTCCCCACCCACGAGCTCCACCTCCTGGCTGACGTGCCACTCCTTCGTACCCGCATCCTCTCCGCCGCCCACTCCTTTTACCACAAAACCCGTCACTCTCCTAATCCCTTAATCCTTTCCCTGGGCACCCGTGTTCACCGACTCGCCACCACTCGCTGGCCCGACCTTTTATTTCGCCCCCCATGACTTCGCCTGCATCGGGCACCTCCTCTCCTGTCGACTGCCTCCCTCCCGCCATAGATTATTCCCCCCAACATGCCATGTCTTTCGCTCCCCCAACATGATCCCCCTTCCCCCCCACACTACCCCCAATGTTGGGCTCGTCATGTTCGGCCCTTCCTTTTTCCACTTCTTCAACTGTCACCCTCTGACTTCTTTCTCTTTCACCCCCCCCCACTTCGCCATTTCACGGCTGACTGCCGCCACCATCACGCCGCCGCTACGAAGCAGAAGAGGCCAGGATAATGGCCGTTCGCTTTCACTCTCTCTCACTGTTCCTCCTTCTGTCCTTTCTTCTGTCACTACTCGTAATTTCCGGCCAGTCAATTGGGCCGTTCGTTTTCCTTTTCTCTCACTATCCCTCTCACTATCCTTTTCTCTTTCTTAAAAAAAAAAAAAAAAAAAAAAAAAAAAAAAAAAAAAAAAAAAAAAAAAACCAGCACAACTGTCAAGTACCAGCCGCCACTGCCAAGTCATCCCTCATCCTCACCACACCATGCAAGAAGGCGAAGCGCAGCACGCGCTAGAACTTCGACCCCGGCAGAGGGTTCAACCCTCAGTCACGTGCGACTGCGACTGCGGCTGGCGCGCGCCCGTGTCGTCAAGGCAGCACCCGACGCAGCACCTCGCCTCCACGCCGCTCCGCTACCGCTACCGCTATGGCCCGCACAAAGCAAACGGCCCGCAAGTCCACCGGCGGAAAGGCGCCGCGCAAACAGCTCGCCACCAAGGCGGCGAGGAAGAGCGCGCCCGCCACCGGCGGCGTCAAGAAGCCCCACCGCTACAGGCCGGGCACCGTCGCCCTGCGAGAAATCAGGCGCTACCAGAAGAGCACAGAGCTGCTCATCCGCAAGCTGCCATTCCAGCGCCTAGTGCGCGAGATCGCCCAGGACTTCAAGACCGACCTGCGCTTCCAGAGCTCCGCGGTCATGGCCCTGCAGGAGGCCAGCGAGGCCTACCTCGTCGGCCTCTTCGAAGACACCAACCTGTGCGCAATCCACGCCAAGCGCGTCACCATCATGCCCAAGGACATCCAGCTCGCGCGCCGCATCCGCGGCGAGCGCGCCTAAACACCGCGCCAGCCGCTGGGCACCGCCCACGCACGCAACAAACAAAACGGCCCTTTTCAGGGCCACTAACATCACTCCGTCGCGAGCAAACTTTGTCGGTCGCCTCTCGCCCCACAACCACAGAACGAAAGACAAAACACCACTTCCACTTCCCGTCCGTCCGCCACAGCCGCTCTCCTCTGCCAGCTTGCTGGCGCGCGCAACAATCAACATCATCCCTCCCCGGCGCGGCGCTCAAAGCGCACAATACCCATCGGCCGACGCCGTCAACCACACGGCCGGCCGACGCTTCGTTTCGAAAAGAAAAAAAAAAAAAACAAAAACAAACAAAAAGCCAGGCACGTCCAACGCCACCGACCCTTTCCACATCTCAACGTCCCCCGCCCCCGTTGCAAGAACAAACACACACACACAAAAGACAAGACACATCCGAGAAGACGGCAGGCAGGCAAACCAAAGTATTCAAACAACATGACACAAAACCAACCGTCGGCCGGCCGCGACCAAAAAAAAAAACGGCGACAATCAACCGCAACGACAAAACCGCTACCGCCGCCCGCACCCGCCACCGACCCCCCCGCAATCCAACCACCACGGCACGCAAACAGTGTCCACACACGGGCATACAGGAAACGCCAGACGACACAACCACACCGCAACACAAACACGACAATCAAAACCTTCCCGACGTGCTTTGATGGCCCTGAGAAGGGCCGTTTTGGGCCGCGCGTCTGTTGCGCGCCACTAGACGACGGGGACGGGGGGTGCGGACGACGGAGTCAACCGCCAACCCTTCCTTTCCCATTCCTCTCTTCTTCTCCTCTACTTCTTCTTCTTGGGCGAAGCCTTCGCCTTAGACGGCGTCGTCGCCTTCTTCGGGCGCGGCGCCTTCGGCTTCTTCGTCGGAACCTTGGCGGCCTTCTTCGCCTTCGACGGCGACTTGGCCTTGGCCGGCTTGGCAGCAGCCGCCTTCTTCGCACCGGCGGGAGCGGCCGACGCCGCAGACGCCTTCTTGGCGGCGCCCGCCTTCCGACCAGTCGCCGCCTTCACGCCACCAGCCTTCTTTGCGCCGGCCGCACGGGCGCCCTTCTTCTCCTTGCTGGCCGGAGCGGCGCGCTTCTTCTTGGCACCGCCGGCCCGAGCCTTGCCGCCCTCAGCCGCCCCGCCGCCGGCGCCGGCAAGCTTGAAAGAGCCGGACGCGCCCTTCCCCTTCGTCTGCACCAGCTCGCCCGCCACCACGGCCGACTTGAGGTACTTCTTGATAAACGGCGCCAGCTTCTCCGCGTCCAGCTTGTAGTGCGCGGCAATGTACTTCTTGATCGCCTGCAGCGACGATCCGCCGCGCTCCTTCAGACTCTTGATGGCGGCCGTCACCATCTCAGAGGTGCGCGGGTGCGCAGGCTTGGCGCGCGGCTTCTTCGCAGACGACGCAGACTTTGCCTTCTTCGTAGTGCCGGTGGCGGCGGGTGCCGCAGCAGTCTCGTTCGTAGCCGCCTGATCTGCCATTTCGACGACGCGCGTTAACACACAACACAGCGAGCAGCGAGAGCGAGAGGAGACACGCAGCGAGCGGAGCGCACAGCAGAGGAATAGCCGCCTCGCGCCACAGGCCCAGCCAGTGTCGCGGGCGGGCGCGGACGGCCGAGAGAGCGGCCGCCACTCTGCGCGCCGCCGCGCCGCGCCTCCCGCGCTTGCTACCGCCCAACGTCCGACAGCCTGTGCGGAGCAGCCCCACACCTGCGCCACAACCACCCGCGCCTTTCAAACCACCGAGGATGGGGCTACACACAGCCACACCACAGCCGCCAACCAGTCGCCACGGCAGCGCCGCAAACCACGGCCAAACTGCAGCCACCGCGCGCTACAGCCTGGGTCGGCCCGCCGAGAATCGCCGCCCACGCCCAAATGCCGCCCCCACAGCCCCAGCCGGCGACCGGCCACAATGGCCAAACCTTCGGCAAAAGCCCCACACCGTCGCCGCGGCAGCCCGGCCAGCGCGGCCGGCGCCACAGCCACACAAGCGGAGGCGTGCGGCGATGACGGCCGTGCAAACGCACCTCCGCCGCCCCATCGCCCTCCCACCGTTTCCCGATCGGCCCGCAGCCGTCGGGCCACGTCCTCCTCCTCTCGCCCGCCAACATTCACAGCCCTTTCGTTCGTTTCCCAACAATTTCAATTGTGCCCGCCGCAAAAAACGGGCGCCGCCTGCAAAGCAACATGCTCCGCCGGAGCGCCCCTCGCCGCTTACGAGCCAACCCCTCGCCCGAGGCAAACCCGAAATCCGCAACTACAGACCAACCCAATCTGCCGTCAGCACACACGACAGCCAACATCACGCGTTACGAGTTAGACATTAGGTTCACACGTCTCGGTTAGGTTCGGTGGACGTGGGTTAGGTTAAGGGCACTTGGGTTAGGTTACGCATTCAAAACACACGTCAGGCGTCAGAGGTTACGTTAGGTTAGGTTAGGTTAAGGCCACTTGGGTTAGGTTAAGCGTCAAACTTAGGTTAAGCATTCAAACACACGTCGGGCGTCAGAGGTTAGGTTAGGTTAGGTTAGGTTAAGGCCACTTGGGTTAGGTTAAGCCTCAAAACTTAGGTTAAGCATTCAAACACACGTCGGGCGTCAGGTGGCCGCAGCAGCCGCACCTACCTACCCACCCACCTCACGGCCGGACAGCTTGGCTTACTTGGCGCTGAGGCTGACCTCACCGCACCTCACCTCACCTCGCGCTACGCAACGCTACAGGTTCGGTTCGGTTCGCTCAGCTTAGGCTTAGAGCTTAAGCGCCGAGGTCGGATTACGACGTTGGTTCACCTCCGGGCGCCACACTTTGGGTGTAAAGGTCGCGTCGGGTCGTCGGCACGCCGCAAAAACAAAAGCGAAGCCACAGACAACGCCGACAAACGGGCAGCACGGCCACGACCAGATACCGAGCGCGAACGAGACACACGGACCACCCACCGGCCAAAGGGCACCAAACAACAAACCAGAGAGCACCACGTGTCGACCAGAGCAACCCGCCGCTCACGCGACGTGGCTGGCTGGCACCGAAGGGCCGCCGCAACTGCGCTTTCCGCGCCGGGCCGGATGCACGTGCGGCAACACCACCACCGCACACAGCCGCTGTTCAACGTCAACCAACAACACGCCGCGGTCGCAGCCTCAACGCCAGCACACGTTTGCACCACCATTCACACGCACCGCACAAACAGCTGTCGCCGACAACACAAACACACCGCAACGACGCCGCCGCCTCTACTTGTGCCGGCCACCCACCCCACCGACGGCGCACCTGTCGCCGGCCGGCAGTCGACACGGGAAACGCACACCGCCACTTCGCTCGCGCGCACGCCACCAACCAGTCGTCGTCTCCAAAACAACAAACAAACATAGGGCAGGCAACAAATCGCCTCGCACGAACCGTCCACAAAACTATCAAAGCACAGCCTCTGGCTAACGGCCACGACGCAGCGGCACGCTGCTCCTTTCCCCGCCCCACTCGATTCACGAAGGCACGCGACACCGCCAACGACGGCCTCGCTTCCCGCAACCGACACCTTTCCGCCACTACGCACAGCCGCACCCGACGCCCGTGGCAACGACACAACTACTGCACTATCCACCGCCGCCTCCCCCTTCCCGTCGTACACACACACACAGCCAGCCAGCCAGCCAAAACCACACCAACGACCCAAACATGCACGTGCAACGGCACACCCCAACCAGTCAACGTCGACAACCACACGCACGGCTCGAAACCGGCGCCCTTCCACGTTGCCATCAAGCTACACACAAGACACAAGGGACCAACAACAGCAAGCCTGCCCGCCCGCCCGCCCGCCCCACTCTCACGCCGCAAAAAAGCACACCGAAACCGCCAAACGCACATTCCCATCGCACCGACACCGACCGGCTCGCTACCACCACACCTCTCGGCAGCCGTTTCGCAAACATGACACGGCGCGACATGACATCACGACCAACTCAACTCTCCTCTCCCGACGCCTTCGGCCGGAGCACAACGCCGCCAATTCGCCACACACACACAGTCACACAGTCGACAGGCGCCCGCCCGCCCTCCCTCCCTGCACGACGCCGCGCAGCAAAGGCGCCCGCAAACACATACCTCTCCTCTCTCTCGGCCGCCCGACGCGCCAACCGCCACACCGCCAGCCACTCGCAATTGTGCACTGCCGCCAGCCACACGTCCAACACGCCGCGCCGCCTCCGGCCACCCGCCAGGGGGCGCTCACGTCCGCGACAACAGCGCGGCCCGCCGGGCCAAACCGAACCGAGCCGCCCGCCGCTGCTCTGCACATCTTCCTGCGCGCATCAACAAAACGAGGCAAGCGAGCACACCCCGTCACAACGCCACATCACGCAAATGCCGTGCCGACCTCTTGTGTCTACCGCCTAAATTGCACTCACTCACCAGCCGCCCCTTCTTCTTCCTACCTATCTATCTATCTATCTATCTGTGCGTCTGTGTCGGTCCGCGCGTGACGCCTCTCAACATCCGCCGTCGCCGTCCCCGTCCCCGTTTCCGCCCCAATGCCATCGTCGCGCCGCCTCCTCCTCCGCCCCTGTCCGGCCCGCACCACACCATACACCGCTGCTTGTCCCGGCCGTTGCCACCAAAGGCGCCTACCGCAAACGCGCCACGCCGCAGCCCCCGTGCGTGCATCTCCGTGCCGACGCTGCCTCTCTGCCCTCCCGCACGCACTCGACCGACCGACCGACATGCACTGCGTCGACGGCCTCGACAACACAGTCTCTGGCTCCGCACTGCGTCTTCCGGTACGCGCGCTGAAACACGTATGTACTCATTACCAGCGATGGCGAGGCACGACACAATCTCTGACCAGAGCGTTTCTTATCGTCGCTAGTCTGCGCCACACGACACTAGTAGCACGTAGCGGGTCGGCAGGAACAGTTGTCATCTATATGTGGCGGGTCGGGAGAGGTAGTAGTCAGTCGACAGTATCAGCGAGTGGACGGTTGTACTGAGCGGGCGGCGGCGTGCTCTTCTCGCGACTCTGGTCTCCGTTCGGGACGATGCATATTGTTATTACAGGTAAGGTAATGAAGCTGCATTGCGCAAATCTAATACTGTATGTCAATTGTAACTATTTTCTTCACAACAAAATGCCCCAATAATACTTTGTTTCCAAACAAACTTTTTTAAAGTACAACCATTCATTTCCATTTAAAGAATATTTCCTACGCATTTCCTCCAACAATCAAAATTAAATGTGAGCCGGCATTCATTGCACGACGCTGTGTACAGGTATCGACAGTTAAGAGCACATATAGATGCAGTTTGTTTTTTTTCTCTTTTGTCTCTTTTTTGTTTTTGTTTTGTTTTTTTTTTTGACGTAACGATCTTTTGCTCTTCTTATTCTAATTTGTACGTACGCTGTTTGTTTAGATTTTTATATTGGTCATGCCACGTAGCGCTCCGCGTGAAAATCACTGCCTGTGCTGTGTGCAGTCTGTGGCTAGTTTGCATTGTTGTCATGAACTGCTATAGCTGGATGTGAACAGCGCGTAGCGTTGCGCAGTTAGGGGTGAGCCGCCAGCACTGGTGCATGTGCGGACAGAGATGGCGGACTTTTCAAATTACATATATTATGACTGGTGATGATATTAAGGGTAAATACATTGTTTGTTGTTCTCTATTAAACATCTTTACTTTGCTAACTATCCCTATCGGTAGTTAGTGCCCTCCGTGGTTTGGAATCTCTTATTTTAGCTGGCAGCAGTGGTGCTCGCTGTATTGCAGTAGTTCGAGTAATGAAGATTTTTGTGAGGTAAGTGATTTCCGACAGGTGTACTTTAATGTTACTCAGGGCCATTCTTTTGCAGGGATCTTTGATAGTCAGATTGCGTTGCGCTCAAAATATTGTGTGTCAGTTTAAGCACAGTTTTGTATACATTGTTGTTCAAAGGGAGACGTTTCAGAATACACAGGGCCGAAGGTCAGCCAGCGCTGCCCTTACAACGTTTAGCGGGTTTTCAATTATGTCTGTTGAGATGTTCATGGTTCATTATTTCCATTCATCATATTATCGCGAGTTTCTCATCAATCTTCGTTCGTTCATTTTCTAGGGACGTTAACAACATTCTGGCACACTTTTATCATCATTCACTCACTCACTCACTCACTTACTTACGACTATTTGTGCGGGGAGGTTACACTTGGGTCCATTTCCATTTCCATTTCCATTTCCATTCAATGTTGATAGACCTTTCTTTTTTTTGTTTTTTTTTTTTTTTGTTGTTGTTGTTTTGTTGCTGGCAGGTTACAAAAGGCCTCACTTTATGTTGGTTGCAGCAGCGTTTTTCTCCTTCTTCTAGTGTTTTCCCCGCCCCTCCCGCATCCGTCGGTCTCACCACGTTCACTGACAGCCGCGTCTGCGGCTACACCACAACGGCCCCCTCCCGGCAACCCATTCGTTTTCTCTTCTTTTGCACAAAAACAACGCCGCACGCGCCAGCCGAGCGCAGCGCAAGCCACCCACACCGCGCCCCTCCCCGTCTTTATAGCCTCCGCGTCTTGTTTTCTTCGTTTGCCCCCTCCCATCTCCCGAATGCCATGCCATGCCAGCAGCGTTACGCGTGCCCCTCCCCTGTCCACACACTACCGCGAAACGAACAGCCTTTCCGGGCCACATGCAGGGCACGCCCACCGCCATTCCCGGACGCAATTCTCAAAACAACACACACACACACACACACACACACACAATGGCTTTGCACACGAACATAGACGGCACGGGCACTGTCGTACATTCTTCCTCAGAACCATCTCAACGAACGTTACGTTACGTTACACACACATCCGGGAAAGCAAAGCAACGCAACGCACAATTCAGCCGTCAAAGGTAACGTTCACCACGGCAGACACTTGCCGCCGCGCCGTTACACGCATTTCAGTGCGGCTACAATACACCTCCGACACGGCAACGTTCCGTTGCTCTACACTGCGTTTCTCCGTTTTGTTTGGTTTTTTTTCCGTTTTCTCTCTCTCTCTCTCTCTCTCTCTCTCTATATTTTTGTTTTTTTTTTTTTTTTTCCCCTCTGTCCTTTCCTCCACCATTCTCTCCTCACGTTCTGCCCAGACATTCGACCGATCAGAGGTTCGTTCACCTTTCGGTAACCGTTCTCAGCGCGACGGTGTACCAACGGTATGACGGTATGACGGGTGTTCAAGACGTCCGGTGTACCGCGCCGATCGACAGTTTCCCAGAGGCGACGGATCGGACCACATCACCGACATACACACAAACACGTGTACGCACATTCGCCAAAGCGACCGTCGTCTTCTAGCGTCGCGCTTACTCTACTGTACTGCACTGGACACGCGAGCATGCATCTTCAATGACGACGTCGGTGTGCGTGCGTCGTACGCACACAAGCAGACACAGTCAGTCAGACACGACTATCGAAATCAGAGTCGGGGGAAAGGTACATATCATCGTGCGTGTCGCCCGTACAATGCAATACACAGTGGTGTCTCAATGCGCGTTCACATTCAAACGTCACTCACACGCCTCCACGCTCCATTTACAGACACATTTCACCCTCGCCATATATGGCGTGCAAACCGACCCGCAAACGGCCGTCGTTACACACTGACATTCCCAACAATCGCGTTTCGTTTCCACCCGTCACGTAACTAACCGGCACCTCCATCCAAAGGGCACATCACCGATCGCACTTCCCCACCCCCCTCGCAGACAACGAGTTGTGCGCACGTGCCTCCATTCCACGTCACACCGTGGCCGTACCCCGCAACACGCGACGCGCCCCCTAAACAATCAAATTATTCATCGCATCGGCCACCCCACCCCGTCGCGTCGCAACCAAAGCGGTAGCTATTGCCGCCGTCCACCCACTCACACACAAAACAAAACAAAAACAACAACAATTCCGCCCTTCCCGCAAAGGCCATTTGGTGGCCCTGAAAAGGGCCGTTTTGCCGCTCTCGCAACGGAGGATCTCCTTCCATTCCAGAGCCACCTCCTTACTTGGAGCTCGTGTACTTGGTCACCGCCTTCGTGCCCTCGCTCACGGCGTGCTTGGCCAGCTCGCCAGGCAGCAACAGCCGCACAGCGGTCTGGATCTCGCGGGACGTGATGGTCGAGCGCTTGTTGTAGTGCGCCAGGCGAGACGCCTCGGCCGCGATGCGCTCGAAAATGTCGTTCACGAAGCTGTTCATGATGCTCATCGCCTTCGACGAGATGCCCGTGTCAGGGTGCACCTGCTTCAGCACCTTGTAGATGTAGATGGCATAGCTCTCCTTCCTCTTGCGCTTCTTCTTCTTGTCGCCCTTCGAAATGTTCTTCTGCGCCTTGCCAGCCTTCTTGGCGGCCTTCCCGCTAGTCTTGGGCGGCATCGCAAACAAACAAGAACGTACGGCAGCAACACCAGCAGCAAGCGCTCCGCTCTAGTCAGCGTCTCCCCACACAGTGGCACCCAGCGCGCCCCGCCGCCGCACCTTTACCAGCTCGCCCCGTTGCGGCCGCCGACCAATGGGCCGCGAGCGCAACCGGCCGCCGCACCCGAGAGCATAAAGGACCCCCACCCCTGGCGGCGCCGCCACTCCGCTGCTCGACTCGCTGCGGCTCGCACCGTCGTTCGTCTCGTCTCGTTTTTACACCACAGCGCATCGCCATGTCCGGACGCGGAAAGGGAGGCAAAGTCAAGGGCAAGTCAAAGTCCCGCTCAAGCAGGGCCGGGCTCCAGTTCCCGGTCGGCAGAATCCACCGCCTCCTGCGCAAGGGAAACTACGCCGAGCGCGTCGGCGCCGGGGCGCCCGTCTACCTCGCCGCCGTCATGGAGTACCTCGCGGCTGAGGTGCTCGAGCTGGCCGGAAACGCGGCCCGCGACAACAAGAAGACGCGCATCATCCCGCGCCACCTGCAGCTTGCCATCCGCAACGACGAGGAGCTCAACAAGCTCCTGTCGGGCGTCACCATCGCACAGGGTGGTGTCCTGCCCAACATCCAGGCCGTCCTGCTGCCAAAGAAGACCGAGAAGAAGGCCTAAACAGAGAGGCCAGGCACTCGGCACGCCGCGCTTTGCCGGCTCGCCTCGGCTCACAACAATCGGCCCTTTTCAGGGCCACCACACAAACCTACGTCCAAAGCAAAATTTCAGTCGTCCTCGCCGCGCTTTACTTTACTTTAACTTCACTTCCACAGCCGCCGCCGGCAAGAAGACCGTACCAACTGCTACGATTGCAGGGGGAGATATTCTGCGAGGTACCTCGGTGTCACGCCTGACATCCAAGTGTCACATAGGGGAACTTGGCACAAACGCTCACGCCAGGATGCAGATCCTGTACCCCTGTTCCCTCGACCCCGCAACAGGGGTAGCGATACTGGAAATATGCGCGCCCTGTATGGGGCTATGCAGCCAGATCGACGATGCATCGCCTACAGAAGGGTCCAAAGCAGAGCGCTCTACGACGGGCCTTACACGTCCCCGCGGCAGACCTGCCTAGAACCACCCACAACACGATTCCGCGCCCTGGCAGAAGCGTTCTACGCCACCGCGCGGAATTCAGAAAATGACTATTACGTCTTGACCCTTGGGCAATATGAACAGATGTGCAAGACCCGACCCGAGTCGCTACTCCAGCAGTAGCACAAACAGAACACATAATCACTCTCAACAAACAGCAACGTCCGAAAAAGCACACTACCAAAGATAAGAACAACACACAGAAAAGAGGAGCAAATGTCCACAGGCGACAATAACCTCCACCAACTCCCCCTCTAACGGTAGAGGACTAAAACAGAGAAGAACAAGAAGAGCCGCCGCCATCTTGTCGTCCACAGCCCGTGTGGCCCAACAAACAAACACACACACACACACACACACACACACACACACACACACACATTTCTCTTGTTTTGTTTCGTTTGCCTCAAGCACCTCCACGCACGCACAGTCGCCTTCCAAACGACAACGACAGCAATAATCACCACTGTTAAACGAGCGTGTCGACACACCGCCCTCCACTCCCGCGCGCCCCATACAAACGAAACAGCTGATGCGGCCGCCTATGGGCACGCCTTGCCTCGGCAACTCCAACGCCGCCGCAAACACACAGCCAAAACCACGCAAATATTCACCGCCTCTCGCACAACAACAACAACACACAGCCCGGCGTCTCCATCGATCGATAAACAAAACAAACACACAACGCCCTCTCTCGCGCGCACACACACACACACACAGCCACAAGACCCGCTTCCTTTCCTTTCTCCCAGTCACGTCACGTCAGTCAAACGCAAACGAAATGAAATGAAGAATGAAAGAAAGAAGGCAGGCAGGCAGGCAGGCAGGCAGGCAGGCAGGCAGGCAACACACGCAGCAACAACACAGACTCTTTCGCACTTTTCAATTTCCGAACAGTGTGGTGGCCCTGAAAAGGGCCGTTTTCGTCTCTCCCACGGCCGCGGGAAGGCCATCGCGGCACAGCACACCGGCTGCGACGCGCCTAACCGCCGAAACCGTACAGGGTGCGCCCCTGCCTCTTCAGGGCGTACACCACGTCCATCGCCGTCACAGTCTTGCGCTTGGCGTGCTCAGTGTACGTCACCGCGTCGCGGATCACGTTCTCCAGGAACACCTTCAGCACTCCGCGGGTCTCCTCGTAGATCAGACCAGAGATGCGCTTCACGCCGCCCCTGCGAGCCAGGCGGCGGATCGCGGGCTTCGTGATGCCCTGGATGTTGTCGCGCAACACCTTGCGGTGCCGCTTGGCGCCACCCTTGCCGAGCCCCTTTCCTCCCTTGCCGCGGCCAGTCATCTCTTCTAAATCCTCAAAAAAGCTCAAGGCAAGCAAAACGTCTGCTGCAGCGGCTGGCTCCTCACCCGGCGCTAGCGAGTCGGCTACGGTCTGCGCCCGGCCGCCGCTGCACCTTTTGTCGAAACTCCTGTGTTGGTTTCTGCATTTTACGAAGTTTCAGCACGTGGTGTGCTCTTCCTTCCATTTCTTCTGTTTGTGAGATCTTTAGTTTCCTTGCGTTTGGTTATCCATGTGGTTTGGTGCTTTAATTTTGAGATTGGTTGCTTCTTCGTCAGCGTGCCTGACGAAGATGGTGTGGCCAGCGCAGATGCGCTCTCCACTCTTCTCGGCTGCCGAGTAGTCGTATTGTCCCGTTCTGCGACGTTTCGGCGGTGTTGTAAAATTTTACGGCCTGTTGTTCTATTCTTCTTCGGACTCTTTCGATGTCTGCTATCTGGTGGAGTTCCTCAGTTGGGAAGTCCATTGGCAGATGGAGTGCCCATTTCAGTGCTCTGTTCTGCACTGCCTGGATCCGTTTCATGTTGGTTGGTGCCGTGTTTCCCCATACGACCGCGGCGTATTCCAGCACTGGTCGTATGACGGATTTGTAGAGGATCACCCCTAGGTGGTCTGGCAATGAAGATCTCGGATTTAGAATGGGGTACAGCATGTGCATGCGCCCCATTGCCTTTTTCCTCGTTTCTTCAATGTGTGGGCGCCACGTTAGACGTTTGTCTAGTGTGACGCCCAGATATTTTGCCGTTGCGCTCCAGGGTACCGGTCTTCCTCTTAGTGTTGTCTCCTGAAGGTCAGCCGGTACGTTCCGGTGGGCAATGACTATTGCCTGTGATTTGGCGGCGTTGTACGCCAGCCGCCACTTTGCCGCCCAGTCTTCCAGGTTGTTGGCTGCGGTTTGCAGTCGCCTTTGCAGGAGTTGCGGCTGCATGCTGCGGCAGTACACTGCCGTGTCGTCCGCGTACAGGGCGAGTTGCACCCGATCTGTACGCGGAAGGTCGGCAGTGTACAGCGAGTATAGCACTGGACCCAGGACCGAACCTTGCGGGACTCCGGCGAGTATTCGGCGTTCTGTGGAGATTCCACAGTCTGCCCGTACGTGAAACGTGCGGCCCGCGAGGTAACTCTGCAGGAGTTTCACGTGTGGCCCAGGAATCCCCAATGTAAATAGTTTATAAAGGAGACCATTGTGCCACACTGAATCAAATGCACGAGACACGTCGAGCAGAAGCGCTCCGAAGTACTCGCGTCGGTCCAGGGCACAGAATGCTTCCTCTGTCAGCCGCAGTAGTTGCTGTGTGGTGGAGTGTCCCTTCCGAAATCCAAACTGCTCGTCGGGCAGGATGCCTTCCTCGTCGATGTGACTTCCAAGCCGCCGCAGGTACAACCTCTCGAAGACCTTCGAGAGTGCTGGCAGCAGGCTGATCGGGCGGTAGTTGTTCGCCCGCCTGTGATCCTTCCCTGGTTTGGGTAGGGCCACGATCTCGGCGTGCTTCCAGCACTCTGGAAATACGCCAGTGCGGATGATCGAGTTGAAGATCCCCGTGAGGTGCCCGATTGCGATGGGCGGCAGTTGCTTGAGGAGCTGATTTGTGACGTGGTCGGGGCCTCCTGCCTTCCTGCCGTTGAGATTGCGCAGCTGGATCTCGACTTCCGCTTCCTCGATCGGCTCGATGACGGTGTCGTTGTCTTCGGCCGCCAGGAAGACCGGAAGTCGTTCCTCCACCAGTGCCATGTGTGCCTGGTCAACGGGGTCTTCCACCGGGGTGAAGTTTTCAGCGAACGCGTCCGCGAGGGCGTTGGCCTTTGCGTCCGGTTCGCTGACGAAGACGTTCCCGACTTGCAGTGGCGGTATTTTGGCGGTGCGGCGGATGAATCCCTTCACCGCGTGCCAGGCCGTTCCGTCCTCCGTTTTCAAGGAAGCGACTTTCTGCGCCCACTCTTCTACTCTGTGGGCGTCGGCGGCTGCTTTAATTTCCCGCTGCA
The DNA here is from genome assembly GCF_023864275.1 of Schistocerca cancellata. Taxonomy (NCBI): domain Eukaryota; kingdom Metazoa; phylum Arthropoda; class Insecta; order Orthoptera; family Acrididae; genus Schistocerca; species Schistocerca cancellata. The sequence continues at coordinate 496,830 of NW_026047140.1, read as the reverse complement.
ACCTGTTTAGTTGCCGCTTCGTTGCGGGATTCCGTGTTAGCTGCCATTCGCGGCGAAGTCTGTTCTTCTCCGTGATGGCAGCTTTGAGGTGTTGCGGGAAATCGCGAGCGCGTGGCTTCTCGTTGTCTCTTCTTTGGTTTGGTGTGGCTGCCGCCACAGCTTCGGCGACTCCTCGGGTGAGGTGCCGCAGCGCCGCTTCCGCACCATGTTCCTCCGGGTTCGGCGCGTCTCCGATTTTGGCCGCCATTTCTATTTGGTATGTGTCCCATGTGATGCCCCTGAGGTCGTGGCCACGTTTGGTCGTTTGGACGATGTCGGCATTCAGTTCAAAGACCACAGGGGCGTGGTCGGACGCCATCGTGGCCCTCGTTGTGGCGGAGATGAAGTGTCTCACCCCGCGGACGATGGCCACGTCTATGACGTCCGGTTGCGCGCCTCTTCGCGCCGGGAAGATGGTCGGCTGGTGGGGACCTATCACCGCCGCTCCGTGCTGCTCGGCCACCCGTTGTAGACGGCGGCCACTTGTGTTTGTGGACCTGGAGTTCCAGACGATGTTCTTGGCGTTGACGTCGCCTCCGAGGAATGTGTTTCCTGGGAGGGAAATCAGCGCCGCGAACTCATCTGGCTGCAGTAGTCCCCTTGGAGGTCTGTATATTGCCACAAAGTTTATCTGCCCCTGGTCCGTTTGTACGGCTACTCCAGTGGCCTCTATTGTGACGAGTTGGGGCAGATGAATTCTGTGGTGGCGCAGCGTCCTCCTCACGTACACTGCCGTGCCGCCACCCGCGGTGGGCCTGTCGTCCCGGTAGCAGTGGTAGTTGGCCACTCCCACTTTCACGCCGGGCTTCAGGTGTGTTTCTGCGACGAGACAGATGTCCAGGTTCTCGTCGCAGATGAAGTTTCTGAATTCCGCGTCCTGGCGACGCAAGCCGTTGGCGTTAAAGACGCCGATTTTTACGCCTCGGTCGTATCTATTCATGATGTTTGGTGGAGATGGCCAAGGTAATCGTCTGTGTGATCTTCTCCACAGACGCCGCATATTTGTTAGGAAGGTCCTCGATCACATGGAGAACCCTGTCTATGAGGCCTGCCAGCAGTTGCAGCATTTGGGTGGCCTTGTCTTCCTCCTGTGGTTGATTTGGAGGATGGGGCGCGTCGTTGTGCCGCTGTTGGTAGCGATTTCCGCGCTGGCGCATCTCCGGGAAGTCGACGGGGCTGTCTATTCTCGGAGGGCGACGCCAGGAGGCTGCGTCTTCGTTATTTGTGCGTGCTCGTTGCGCGCGCCCGGTAGCAGCAGTGGCTGTCGTCGGATCAGCTGATCGCTGCCGAGGCCACGCGTTAGCACGGGGTGCCGGCTGCGGCCGTGCGGTGCTGCCACCTGTGAGCGGCGCGCCTCGCTGGGCGTCAGTTGCCGCTGGCTGTGTCCGTGAGGTGCTGCCACCACGCGGCGAGTTGCGGGACTCCGTCGCGGTAGCGGCCTCCGAGATCGTGTTGTAGGTAGCCGCGAAGGCTGCCTTACCGGCTGCTGGCTGCAGCGTCTGCATGCTGCTGCCCTCTGGTGGCGACGAGCTGTACTCGGCGGCTGACTCACCCGGTTGCGTCCGGGAGGTGCTGCCCTCTCGCGGCAAGTTTTGAGACTCGCGCGTAGGGGAGGTGGCCGGGACTGCACTGCCGGTCGCGTCGCGAGCTGCCTTACCGACCGTTGGCGGCTGCCTCTGCGTGCTCGGCCGGGAGGTGCTGGCCCCTGGCGGCGCTGGGTTGTATCCGGCGCGTCGTCCTCCACGTGTCCGGCGGCGTCGTCTCCTTTGTGGCTGACCGGATGCCGGCCAGTTCGGCGAGTCGCGGAATGCGGTTTTCCCGTTTCTGGCCGACTTCCCTCCGCGCTGCTGCTGGCCTTGTGCGCGCTCGAGGAAGGCTATGTGCCGTTCACAGCCTCTGTACGTGGCCATGTGGTTTTCACCACACAGGGCGCACTTCGGTGTGAAGTCCTTGTGTGGTATACCTTTGATTGTGCAATCGCGAGATGCGTGTTCGCCTGCGCATCTCACGCATCTCTCGTCCATGTTGCAGTGTTTCTGGACGTGGCCCAGTTGTTGACACCTGAAGCACTGTGCATAAGGTTGTTTAGTGCGCAGGTTCTCAGGTGTCACACTGCAATTGGCGATTAAACGGAGCTGGAACAGCTCTCTGTTGCGCTCTGTGTTGGGAGCGTACACACAGAAGAGCGGCGAGTCTTTTCTCGTCCGTGGGTTCTTCATTTTGGACACGCCGCTCACAGCATATCCCAAGTCCTCCAACTCCTCTTTGATGTGGCTGGGTTCCGTTTTGTAAGAGAACCCTCGGTATACGACTCGCAGTGGTTTCTCTCTCGTTGCGGAGTACGTATAGAATTTGATGCCCTTGTCTGTTACTGTTTTATTGAGCATCATGTAGTCTGTGGTGCTGTTCGTTTGGACTTTGAACAGCTCCCCAGACACTCGTATTATGAAGTTGTTCTTCCCTAGCACCTTCTGCAGCAGTTGTTGCAGCTCGCGGAACGTGCCAGGGTAATCCAGAACCAGCGGTGGCGGTTTAGAGCGGCGTGGCGGTGCGGGCGTCATCTGCACATCGTCTTCGCTGTCGTCGTCGCTCAGCGCGTTATATTGGTTTTCCACAGCTATCGGGGTTGAGGACGGGATATTGGCGCGCTTTGCCGGCTTCCTCACTTGTTGGAAGCCGTCTGCGTCTGCCTGCTGTTGCGCTCCCTCTCCGTTGCTGCGCCTACGACCTTTGGCCGTCGCCTTCGGCCGTGCGGGAGGGCCTGCTGCCTTCCTGAACTTCCGTGCATTAGCTGGCACGGGAGTGTCACCGTCAGAATGCCTCCTCTTATTCTGAATCTGAGTCTGAATGGATTGGTGCTCCATTTCAGTGATGTCAGCGGTGTGGTCCTGGTTTGGGGCGCTGTTGGCGTGGGCCTCCAATGCTGTGCTGGACGTCGGCAGGAGTGCCAACAAGGAGTTCAGCGCAGCCTCCGCAGCTCCTGCTTCCTGGTTTGCAGGCGTTGTTGTTGCAGGTGCGGTGCTTGCTGTGTTTTCGGGAGTCTCGTTCTCGTCATCGAGGACGTAGTAGCTCCCTTCAGTGTCCATACATGCCTCCCTCATCTCCTTTTCGATGCGCTGGAGCTCCGCTGCATCGAGGGAGTGAGAGGAAGCACACGCTGTTTCAATAGTCGGTTCAGCGGATGTGTTGCTACCGACTCTGGTTGCATTCAAGGACGCGGCCTTGTCTGCTGATGCGTTGCCTTCGGGGGCTACGCTACGCGATGGAGGAGGAGTACTATCGGAAGGCCGCGAGTGCTCTCCCGACGTACTCAACTCAACTCCCGGTGCGTGCAGGGACGCGGCCCTGTCCGCAGTGGACATAATAGCGAGCGGTGGCGCGGAGCGCTCGGCGCGTGCGTCCGTATCACGCGGCATCGCTAGCTCGAGTCTGCTCTGCCTCTGCGCCCGGCGCACGCGCCAGCCCCCCTATATAGACTCTGGCCCGCCCTCCCCCCACCACGCGCAACCGAGGGCATATAAGCGCACCACGGTGGCTGGCGCGCGCCCGTGTCGTCAAGGCAGCACCCGACGCAGCACCTCGCCTCCACGCCGCTCCGCTACCGCTACCGCTATGGCCCGCACAAAGCAAACGGCCCGCAAGTCCACCGGCGGAAAGGCGCCGCGCAAACAGCTCGCCACCAAGGCGGCGAGGAAGAGCGCGCCCGCCACCGGCGGCGTCAAGAAGCCCCACCGCTACAGGCCGGGCACCGTCGCCCTGCGAGAAATCAGGCGCTACCAGAAGAGCACAGAGCTGCTCATCCGCAAGCTGCCATTCCAGCGCCTAGTGCGCGAGATCGCCCAGGACTTCAAGACCGACCTGCGCTTCCAGAGCTCCGCGGTCATGGCCCTGCAGGAGGCCAGCGAGGCCTACCTCGTCGGCCTCTTCGAAGACACCAACCTGTGCGCAATCCACGCCAAGCGCGTCACCATCATGCCCAAGGACATCCAGCTCGCGCGCCGCATCCGCGGCGAGCGCGCCTAAACACCGCGCCAGCCGCTGGGCACCGCCCACGCACGCAACAAACAAAACGGCCCTTTTCAGGGCCACTAACATCACTCCGTCGCGAGCAAACTTTGTCGGTCGCCTCTCGCCCCACAACCACAGAACGAAAGACAAAACACCACTTCCACTTCCCGTCCGTCCGCCACAGCCGCTCTCCTCTGCCAGCTTGCTGGCGCGCGCAACAATCAACATCATCCCTCCCCGGCGCGGCGCTCAAAGCGCACAATACCCATCGGCCGACGCCGTCAACCACACGGCCGGCCGACGCTTCGTTTCGAAAAGAAAAAAAAAAAAAACAAAAACAAACAAAAAGCCAGGCACGTCCAACGCCACCGACCCTTTCCACATCTCAACGTCCCCCGCCCCCGTTGCAAGAACAAACACACACACACAAAAGACAAGACACATCCGAGAAGACGGCAGGCAGGCAAACCAAAGTATTCAAACAACATGACACAAAACCAACCGTCGGCCGGCCGCGACCAAAAAAAAAAACGGCGACAATCAACCGCAACGACAAAACCGCTACCGCCGCCCGCACCCGCCACCGACCCCCCCGCAATCCAACCACCACGGCACGCAAACAGTGTCCACACACGGGCATACAGGAAACGCCAGACGACACAACCACACCGCAACACAAACACGACAATCAAAACCTTCCCGACGTGCTTTGATGGCCCTGAGAAGGGCCGTTTTGGGCCGCGCGTCTGTTGCGCGCCACTAGACGACGGGGACGGGGGGTGCGGACGACGGAGTCAACCGCCAACCCTTCCTTTCCCATTCCTCTCTTCTTCTCCTCTACTTCTTCTTCTTGGGCGAAGCCTTCGCCTTAGACGGCGTCGTCGCCTTCTTCGGGCGCGGCGCCTTCGGCTTCTTCGTCGGAACCTTGGCGGCCTTCTTCGCCTTCGACGGCGACTTGGCCTTGGCCGGCTTGGCAGCAGCCGCCTTCTTCGCACCGGCGGGAGCGGCCGACGCCGCAGACGCCTTCTTGGCGGCGCCCGCCTTCCGACCAGTCGCCGCCTTCACGCCACCAGCCTTCTTTGCGCCGGCCGCACGGGCGCCCTTCTTCTCCTTGCTGGCCGGAGCGGCGCGCTTCTTCTTGGCACCGCCGGCCCGAGCCTTGCCGCCCTCAGCCGCCCCGCCGCCGGCGCCGGCAAGCTTGAAAGAGCCGGACGCGCCCTTCCCCTTCGTCTGCACCAGCTCGCCCGCCACCACGGCCGACTTGAGGTACTTCTTGATAAACGGCGCCAGCTTCTCCGCGTCCAGCTTGTAGTGCGCGGCAATGTACTTCTTGATCGCCTGCAGCGACGATCCGCCGCGCTCCTTCAGACTCTTGATGGCGGCCGTCACCATCTCAGAGGTGCGCGGGTGCGCAGGCTTGGCGCGCGGCTTCTTCGCAGACGACGCAGACTTTGCCTTCTTCGTAGTGCCGGTGGCGGCGGGTGCCGCAGCAGTCTCGTTCGTAGCCGCCTGATCTGCCATTTCGACGACGCGCGTTAACACACAACACAGCGAGCAGCGAGAGCGAGAGGAGACACGCAGCGAGCGGAGCGCACAGCAGAGGAATAGCCGCCTCGCGCCTCGCCTCGCCTCGCGCTAGTCCTTACGGGTCCGCCCTGACCCGTGTAGGGAGCAGGCTAAGCATTATATGCTATTCCTGCAAATTCCTCTTGGGTTGATGTTGGAGTCCTCTCGTTATGGATTGGCCTGATGGCCTAATTGGCCAATGAAATCTGGATTTTGTTGCCAGAATTGTATGATTCCCTCCATTGAGATGTTGTCACCGAGCTCCAGGAATTTCTGGTACGCTGGGTGCTGTTGTATTTCCGGACGCGCTTCCCCGGCCGCTGCGCCCCGAGCTGCGACCACAAAGATGTGTTCCCAGTCCGTGGGCGTGAAGACGGGGTGCTGATTGATGGTATTCAGGTCCTTCCTCGATACCAGTCCTCTTAGCGCCTTGTTGCTCCTCACTGGTGCGTAGGGCTGGTGAGGAAGGGCTGGTTTCGTCCTGTTGGATGGAGTAAACGGGTAGGGGTTATCCAGGTGTGGGTAAGTCCCATCCCGAAGAGACGCGGCGACCTTCTGCAGCACAGGCCGAACGCTGTGCTCCGTAGGGAGCGGCAGGCATTCGGTCTCCGCCGCTGGAAGTGGTGGTGTCTCAGTGTGCGTCTCTTCGTCTTGTGCCCGTGGCTCGACCTCCCCGTCAGGAGGGAGAGTAGGCTGCTCCACTTCGACGTCCATGAGAGTCTCTGCGCCGTCCGTCACGTTGACTAGCGGCGCGGGCATCTCCGTCTGGGTGGAGGCGTCAATCCCCGCTGGCCGACTCGCAGTGGGGGTAGACGTCTTCTTCTTCAGGACCCGCAGCTCCTCACGCAGCTGTTGCAGCTGGCGATGAACAGCCACGAGTTCCTCCCTCATGGCGGCCCTCTCGGCCGCAAGGGCGGTGTGGAAGGAGGCCAGTGCGTCGTCTGTGGCGACTTCGCGACGGCTCGGTCCACCACCCCCGTGGGAACGAGGGGGTGGGACGTCCGTCTCGACGCGTGGTACCTCTGCAGGGCATGGGGCGGCCATCTTGCGTCTGTAGCCCCGCACGTAGGCGCAGCTGCGCGAGTTTGCGGCGTGGGCACCGCCGCAATTCACGCACTTGGCAGCCGCGTCGCGTGGCTTGGGGCAGTTGCGTGTATCGTGTGCCTCAGCACACTTCAAACACGCTGGTGTGCCCCTGCACACTTTTGCTATGTGCCCCATCCGTTGGCACTTGAAGCATTGCTGCTCAGTGCGCTGCTTCCGCTTGTGGCGCCGACTGCGACCGCGGTCCTTCCCGATCGCATCGACCAGGAGTTCCAGCGCGGCCGCAATCTTGCTGCTCTTCCTGCGTCCTGCCATGTCCGTTCGTCGGCGTGTGGAGGTGTCCGCAGTCTCACGCTACCGCCCAGCGAGTGCCCGCCCGCAGAGGCCGCCTCGCGCCTTTTTTTTTTTTTTTTTTTTTTTTTTTTTTTTTTTTTTTTTTTTTTTTTGTGTAACGTGGTGTTTTACAGTTCCTTCGGCTTTGCCGAATCTACGTGTATTTGTATGGTTTGGTTTGTTGTTCTCTGTGATTAAATTTTTATTTACAAAAACAAAATCGTAGGCTTTGGAGGGCATGGTCGGTAACAATAAGGCCTTGCGGCCCCCGACCATCCTCGATTTTTGAGGCGTGGGTTCTGTGCAGTGGGTGCAGCGGGTGCTGCTTCCCACTGCTTTCCTTTTGTGAGGTTGTGCCAGTCGGCCGCTCGGCGAGATGAGGTCGTCGTTCCGTGGCGGCCGCTGTGCCCGATGTTTCCGCCGCTTGCCCGCTTGGTACGGCGTCGTACATTTAAGGATCTGCAGCAGATCTGCGTCTTACTTTAACATTAATTTTTACAACATTTTGTCTAGTGGTTAACTCTAGTTTATTCTATGTAGCTAAGGGTGGTCGTACAGCCGACAGAGAGTGGGGGAGGGGCTTGGTGATTACATCTTACACTTAGTTCTGGTCCTACGCTAATAATCAGCAGAAAATTTAAACTAACAATCAATGCAAAAATAAATAGACCTATTCCTATTCCCTATTGGTTCCCACCAAGGGAGACAGATTTTTACGGACAATAACAGTGTATTAAGTTAAACTAGAACGACATCTTATTAACTATTGTGTTTTTACTATTGCTTACTAATTTCTTGCTAGTCTATAGGGGCTTGTATGATTCGGCGTGGCACTCTCTGCCTGTGCCACGTACGGGGTATCACAGTACCTGTGTCCCTGAGTTGTCTGCAGTTTTCTCTGGTTTGTTCAAGTTTGTCAAACAATGTTGTAACCAGTCGTTGCACTGTGTCTTGTATCCTCTCGATTTCCACTGTTTCGTGGAGTTCTTGTACGGGTGTCCACGGTGGGGCGTCCAGAATCCACCTTAGTACCTTGTTTTGCACCCTTTGCAATTTTTTGTGGTTAGTCTGGCACGTGATTCCCCACGCAGAACACCCGTACGTTAGTGCTGGGAGGACTGTTGTTTTGTACAGTGTTCGTTTTGTTTCCATCCACATCTCCCTGCTGAGGAAGAAGGGCAGGAGGGCTTTTGCGAGGTTTATACCTCTCTCACGCTTTTCCCCGATGTGAAGATGAAACAACATCTTTTTGTCTAATGTTACGCCCAGGTATTTCACGGAGTCTCTCCACGGTAATTCCTGGGCGTTTAGGGACAGCTGGTTTCTGAGTACCGGCCGCTTCCTTGTGAAATAGACAGCTGTGGTTTTGTCTGCGTTCAATGTCATCTTGTTTCCCCTACACCAGTCTTCTACCATGTCTAGCTGCCTTTGGAGGCGTGCTATGTTTGAGTGATGCTGCCTGCCACTCGTGTAGAAGGCTGTGTCATCCGCGAATTGGGCTATCCTGGCATGCGGTGACAGGGGGATGTCGTTTGCGTAAATGTTGAATAGTGTAGGTGATAGCACCGACCCCTGGGGTATGCCGGCCCTCAGGGTCTTTCTTGAGGAGCGTTTTCCGTCTACCTCAACAAGGAACGTCCGGTCTGTCAGAAAGCTGTCTATTAGTTTTGTGTACACATCGGGGATCGTCGTGTTGTGGTGTATCTTATATGTTAGGTTATCGTGCCAAACCTTGTCGTAAGCCTTTTCCCAATCGAGGAATACTGCTGCTGTTGAGTTTGTGTAGTTGAAATTGTGTGTGATATGTTCTGTTAGTCGAAGGACTTGTAGCTCTGCAGAGACCTTTTTCTGGAACCCAAATTGTTCCGGTCTGATGGTTTCGTCGTCTATGAGACATTTGTTGATCCTGTCCAATACTACCCTTTCAAGTGTTTTCCCCATTGTGGAGAGTAAACTGATTGGGCCGTGGTTCGCCGGTAGTTTTGGGTCTTTCCCTGCCTTTGGGATTGTAATGACTTTTGCTGCCTTCCAGGCCGCAGGGAATTTTTGTAGCAGCATGCAGCTATTTATTATGCGTGTTAGCAGGACTAGTGGTTTCCTAGAGAGGTTCTTTAGATGCAAATTTGAAATTTTGTCTAGTCCTGGTGCGGATCTGCCCTTTCTGCAGGCTATTATTTTCTTTATGTGTGTCGGTGTTGTGAGTTCTGGTGCTGTTTGTGTCGGTGTGTCTCGGAGATTTTGAACTGTTTGTGTGACATTCTCTTCCTCAAGTTGTTCTGCAGCTGTGAGGTCGATCTGTGGTGTTGTGTTTTGCTCCTCGTACGTGTCCGCAAACAGTTCGGCTTTCGACAAGGCATCAAACACGGTTCCCTGGGGTCCTAGCATAGCCCTTTTAGCTGGTCGCTGCTGTCGAATGTGTTTGACTAGTTGCCACTCGTCCTGGGTTTGGAGACAGAGTGTCTCCATCCTGTCTTCCCAGGTTTCAGCGCGCCATTCTTTCAGCCGCTTTTCCAGTTCACGAGACAGTCTGTTCATTTCTCTCCGCTCCCGCGGGTCCCTGCTTCTTTGCCACAGCTTTCTGTGTCTGTTTTTCTGGCATCGAAGTTCCCGCAGTAGCGGAGGGAGTTCTGTTTCGTGTCTGTCTGGTAGTGTTGTAGTTATCCTGGTCTGATCTATAGCTTTTTGTATCTTGGTTGTCAGGTATTCGACAGCGTCGTTCAGCTTTTCCTCTGACGACAGGTCCAGTGTTGGGTCTATTGTGTCTGTGAGGACCCTGCGATACTGTTCCCAGTTCATGTTTATAACTCTTCTCGGAATGTCCGGGATAGAGTTTAGCCTGCGGAGTTTCACTATTACCGGGTTGTGGTCCGACGTTAGGTCCTGGATCGTATCTAGCGTGACGTCGTCTCCGATGTTTTTCGTCAGCAGTACGTCCAGGACGTCCGGTCTTTGTCCGGCTATGAGTGGGACGTGTGTCGCGTCGTCTGGGCCGCGGACGATGTAGTGGTACGCGTCCTCCAGTTGCAGGAGTTTTGTTCCTTTCGGGTTCGTTGTGCGGGAATTCCACGCTGGATTTTTAGCGTTTAGGTCCCCGCCCAACGCCACCCTTTGGTGTCTGTCGAAGATCACTCTGAGGTCTTCTTCCAGTAGCTGGCGGTTTGGGGCTAGGTATGCTGCCCCCACCGTCAGTTTCCCTCTTTCTGTGTTTATTGTGACCAGAGTGACCTCGATGTCCTGCACTGGCGGCGCGTCCACCACATCGTGTGGGATTTTCCGTTTTAGGAACACGGCCGTACCGCCTCCTCGTTGGTTTTGTCTGTCTGTGCGGTATCCCGTCATGTTCCGTAGTTTGAAAGTATCGCAGGGCCGGAGGTGTGTTTCGGAGACTAGCAGGACGTCCACATTGTGTTCCGCAATGAACGTCTGTAGCTCCGTCTTTTTGTTTTTGATACCGTTTGCATTCCATATGCAGAGTGTTGTGTCAGTGTTTTGTCTGCCTCGTTGCGCCATCTTTACATGAACGCACTAAGCAGACCCTGTATTATTATTTGTGTCTTTTCCGTCCTGTCCGATGCTTGACGGAGCGCGTTAGCCGTGTTTAGTATTGTTGTGACAATGTTTGTGTCCTGCTCGAGGGAACGGATTGTGTTTATGATCACCCATAGGGCGTCCACGAGCAGTCCTTTCTCATTTGTGTGTGGTGTGTCAGTGGTTTCCTGTTTGTTTTGTGTTGTCTCTTTTTGTATTTGTGTTGGTTTTCTCGTGTTTGTTTGGGTGTGTTTTGGTGTAGTGTCAGTCGGTGGTGTTGTTAGTGCCTCTCTGAAGGAGCGGCGGCGAGGTGTTGGCGTGTTTTTGTCTGTGTTTGCCGCCTCCGCGTGTGCGGCTGCGGCAATGTCCGGATGGACCTGTCGTCGCGCAGGGAGAGGTGGAAACTGTGGTCTTGTTTGTTTTGTTTGTTGTGAGCGTGGGGGGCGTGGGGAGCGTGCGCCCTCTGCTGTGTGTGTGTCTGGTCTGTCTGCTCTGTGTGTCGCTTTTCCTGTTTCGTCATTTGTCTGTTGTGTTGTTTCCCCTGTAGTGGGGACTCTTTCTGGGAGGGTTTCCCTGTTTGTTTGGACGTCTTGTTTCGTCTGTGGTGTGTCTCTTAACACCTGTTTGGGGTCTGTCCTCGTTTGTCTTCCGCCCTGTCTTTTGTTTTGTCGGGGTTGTCTGTTTTTCGAGGGCGCACGCTGATTCTGCTGTCCCTCTGTCGGCTGTCTGGGGCGATGTATGTACTTTTGGTGTTCCGGGCAGCCTTTCCAAGATGCTGGGTGGTCTCCGGAGCACAGTACACATTTTGGCGGCTCGCTCTCTGGCTTCCGGCAGTCTTTTGTGGCGTGAAGGCCCGCGCACTTAACGCACCTCGCCGGCATATTGCAATAGTTTGCCGTGTGCGTTAGGCGTTGGCAGCGGTGGCACTGCGCGCGACCTTCCTTGGGACGGTAGGTTTCTACCGTCACCTTTGTGTGGAGGATGTACCGCACTTCGTATATCCTCTCACCGCCCGAGCCACTGGGAAGGGAGACTTTATACGTTGGCTCGCGGATGAGCCTTCGTGAGTTGCGTGCTCGTTTTTTAAATTGGTGCACGTAAGTAGGTCTGAAACCTATCTCTACAAGAGCCTCTCGTAGTTCCTCCTCCAGTACTTGGGCTGGCAGGCCGTGGACGACCACGTGCAAATCCCTTTTCTCGGGCGGTTGGTGATTGTAGTGCGGTACCTCCCTTTCTCTTAGAAAGGCTGCCGCGGCATAATAGTCACTTAGGGACTCGAAATTGTACTTTACTGAGTCACCCCGGAAAATGGCCTTTAGGGGGCCTGATATCTTGTCTTTTATCGCTTTGTTAAGTTTGGTGTACCCCTCTAGTTGGTACACCACTATTGGTGGGACATTTCTGGGATTCGTCTCGTCCTCTCCGCTGTCGGTGGGCTGTTGCTGACCCTCGACGGCGGGAGTCGAGTTGTCGTCGTGCGACGCAGCGGTTGGAGCTGTTGATGTTTCCCTTTGTGGAGTTTGTTGTGGTGGCGGCGGCGGGATGACGTCTGGGGTGGCGGTTGTCTCGCCTTCCTCATCCGGGTCCCCCAAGGCGTCAAAACGGTTGGGACTCTCGAAATTTAGCGGTATTTTTGTGGGGATTTGTGATTTCCTTCTCCCTGCCCCTTGCTGTTGTCGTGGGGTGGAGTTAACTGAGCTGTTTGTCATCGTCGGTCTGCTCGCAGTTGCGGAAGTCGACGCGACGCGGTTGTTTGGGCTTTTACGCGTGGGTTTCGAGATGCCGACGCGGGTGCCTTTTATGTTCTTTGGTGGTGCGGACAGTGCGCTATTTTGGCGGCTCTGTCGGGCTGTGTAGTATTTGGCGCTTACCGGTTTGGCGAGCTTCTTTTTGGCCATTTCTTTAGCTAAGATTTCGCTCTCCTTTTCTCGTCCCCGCTGCTCAGCGGGGGAAAGGAGTTGCGGTGTTGTGTGGTTTGGCACTGTTGTGCCGTCTGTTGGGGTCAGTTCCCCGTCTGGTGTTTTGTTTCTTGCCATTTTTGGATGGGGGCCTATTTTCCCCATTTTCTGGCTGGTGGATAGGGTGGTTGGTTTACCTCACAGGGAGGGCATTTTCTTCTGTGTTTGTGTGGGAGACTATTTTCCCTGCTCGCGAGATTCACTTGCCCTACTTTCTCTAGCCTGGCCTGGCAAAGCGCGGGCTTGTCCCGCCGCAGCAGGGGCCCTGACCTTGCAGCGTTCCCTATGCTACCAAGTCCCTACTATTCCGGCTTTCCGGAATATCTCGCCTATCTTTCTCTCGGTACGGCTGGACACGACAATTTTGCCTCTTCTCTGCGTCCCCGGCGGCGTAGGCGGCGGCAGCTGGGGGCGCCCCAGCTGCGTGGAAGAGCGGCGCGGCGTGCGGACGACCTCACGCTACGGCGGCTCAGCCGCGAGTGGCCTCGCGCCACAGGCCCAGCCAGTGTCGCGGGCGGGCGCGGACGGCCGAGAGAGCGGCCGCCACTCTGCGCGCCGCCGCGCCGCGCCTCCCGCGCTTGCTACCGCCCAACGTCCGACAGCCTGTGCGGAGCAGCCCCACACCTGCGCCACAACCACCCGCGCCTTTCAAACCACCGAGGATGGGGCTACACACAGCCACACCACAGCCGCCAACCAGTCGCCACGGCAGCGCCGCAAACCACGGCCAAACTGCAGCCACCGCGCGCTACAGCCTGGGTCGGCCCGCCGAGAATCGCCGCCCACGCCCAAATGCCGCCCCCACAGCCCCAGCCGGCGACCGGCCACAATGGCCAAACCTTCGGCAAAAGCCCCACACCGTCGCCGCGGCAGCCCGGCCAGCGCGGCCGGCGCCACAGCCACACAAGCGGAGGCGTGCGGCGATGACGGCCGTGCAAACGCACCTCCGCCGCCCCATCGCCCTCCCACCGTTTCCCGATCGGCCCGCAGCCGTCGGGCCACGTCCTCCTCCTCTCGCCCGCCAACATTCACAGCCCTTTCGTTCGTTTCCCAACAATTTCAATTGTGCCCGCCGCAAAAAACGGGCGCCGCCTGCAAAGCAACATGCTCCGCCGGAGCGCCCCTCGCCGCTTACGAGCCAACCCCTCGCCCGAGGCAAACCCGAAATCCGCAACTACAGACCAACCCAATCTGCCGTCAGCACACACGACAGCCAACATCACGCGTTACGAGTTAGACATTAGGTTCACACGTCTCGGTTAGGTTCGGTGGACGTGGGTTAGGTTAAGGGCACTTGGGTTAGGTTACGCATTCAAAACACACGTCAGGCGTCAGAGGTTACGTTAGGTTAGGTTAGGTTAAGGCCACTTGGGTTAGGTTAAGCGTCAAACTTAGGTTAAGCATTCAAACACACGTCGGGCGTCAGAGGTTAGGTTAGGTTAGGTTAGGTTAAGGCCACTTGGGTTAGGTTAAGCCTCAAAACTTAGGTTAAGCATTCAAACACACGTCGGGCGTCAGGTGGCCGCAGCAGCCGCACCTACCTACCCACCCACCTCACGGCCGGACAGCTTGGCTTACTTGGCGCTGAGGCTGACCTCACCGCACCTCACCTCACCTCGCGCTACGCAACGCTACAGGTTCGGTTCGGTTCGCTCAGCTTAGGCTTAGAGCTTAAGCGCCGAGGTCGGATTACGACGTTGGTTCACCTTCGGGCGCCACACTTTGGGTGTAAAGGTCGCGTCGGGTCGTCGGCACGCCGCAAAAACAAAAGCGAAGCCACAGACAACGCCGACAAACGGGCAGCACGGCCACGACCAGATACCGAGCGCGAACGAGACACACGGACCACCCACCGGCCAAAGGGCACCAAACAACAAACCAGAGAGCACCACGTGTCGACCAGAGCAACCCGCCGCTCACGCGACGTGGCTGGCTGGCACCGAAGGGCCGCCGCAACTGCGCTTTCCGCGCCGGGCCGGATGCACGTGCGGCAACACCACCACCGCACACAGCCGCTGTTCAACGTCAACCAACAACACGCCGCGGTCGCAGCCTCAACGCCAGCACACGTTTGCACCACCATTCACACGCACCGCACAAACAGCTGTCGCCGACAACACAAACACACCGCAACGACGCCGCCGCCTCTACTTGTGCCGGCCACCCACCCCACCGACGGCGCACCTGTCGCCGGCCGGCAGTCGACACGGGAAACGCACACCGCCACTTCGCTCGCGCGCACGCCACCAACCAGTCGTCGTCTCCAAAACAACAAACAAACATAGGGCAGGCAACAAATCGCCTCGCACGAACCGTCCACAAAACTATCAAAGCACAGCCTCTGGCTAACGGCCACGACGCAGCGGCACGCTGCTCCTTTCCCCGCCCCACTCGATTCACGAAGGCACGCGACACCGCCAACGACGGCCTCGCTTCCCGCAACCGACACCTTTCCGCCACTACGCACAGCCGCACCCGACGCCCGTGGCAACGACACAACTACTGCACTATCCACCGCCGCCTCCCCCTTCCCGTCGTACACACACACACAGCCAGCCAGCCAGCCAAAACCACACCAACGACCCAAACATGCACGTGCAACGGCACACCCCAACCAGTCAACGTCGACAACCACACGCACGGCTCGAAACCGGCGCCCTTCCACGTTGCCATCAAGCTACACACAAGACACAAGGGACCAACAACAGCAAGCCTGCCCGCCCGCCCGCCCGCCCCACTCTCACGCCGCAAAAAAGCACACCGAAACCGCCAAACGCACATTCCCATCGCACCGACACCGACCGGCTCGCTACCACCACACCTCTCGGCAGCCGTTTCGCAAACATGACACGGCGCGACATGACATCACGACCAACTCAACTCTCCTCTCCCGACGCCTTCGGCCGGAGCACAACGCCGCCAATTCGCCACACACACACAGTCACACAGTCGACAGGCGCCCGCCCGCCCTCCCTCCCTGCACGACGCCGCGCAGCAAAGGCGCCCGCAAACACATACCTCTCCTCTCTCTCGGCCGCCCGACGCGCCAACCGCCACACCGCCAGCCACTCGCAATTGTGCACTGCCGCCAGCCACACGTCCAACACGCCGCGCCGCCTCCGGCCACCCGCCAGGGGGCGCTCACGTCCGCGACAACAGCGCGGCCCGCCGGGCCAAACCGAACCGAGCCGCCCGCCGCTGCTCTGCACATCTTCCTGCGCGCATCAACAAAACGAGGCAAGCGAGCACACCCCGTCACAACGCCACATCACGCAAATGCCGTGCCGACCTCTTGTGTCTACCGCCTAAATTGCACTCACTCACCAGCCGCCCCTTCTTCTTCCTACCTATCTATCTATCTATCTATCTGTGCGTCTGTGTCGGTCCGCGCGTGACGCCTCTCAACATCCGCCGTCGCCGTCCCCGTCCCCGTTTCCGCCCCAATGCCATCGTCGCGCCGCCTCCTCCTCCGCCCCTGTCCGGCCCGCACCACACCATACACCGCTGCTTGTCCCGGCCGTTGCCACCAAAGGCGCCTACCGCAAACGCGCCACGCCGCAGCCCCCGTGCGTGCATCTCCGTGCCGACGCTGCCTCTCTGCCCTCCCGCACGCACTCGACCGACCGACCGACATGCACTGCGTCGACGGCCTCGACAACACAGTCTCTGGCTCCGCACTGCGTCTTCCGGTACGCGCGCTGAAACACGTATGTACTCATTACCAGCGATGGCGAGGCACGACACAATCTCTGACCAGAGCGTTTCTTATCGTCGCTAGTCTGCGCCACACGACACTAGTAGCACGTAGCGGGTCGGCAGGAACAGTTGTCATCTATATGTGGCGGGTCGGGAGAGGTAGTAGTCAGTCGACAGTATCAGCGAGTGGACGGTTGTACTGAGCGGGCGGCGGCGTGCTCTTCTCGCGACTCTGGTCTCCGTTCGGGACGATGCATATTGTTATTACAGGTAAGGTAATGAAGCTGCATTGCGCAAATCTAATACTGTATGTCAATTGTAACTATTTTCTTCACAACAAAATGCCCCAATAATACTTTGTTTCCAAACAAACTTTTTTAAAGTACAACCATTCATTTCCATTTAAAGAATATTTCCTACGCATTTCCTCCAACAATCAAAATTAAATGTGAGCCGGCATTCATTGCACGACGCTGTGTACAGGTATCGACAGTTAAGAGCACATATAGATGCAGTTTGTTTTTTTTCTCTTTTGTCTCTTTTTTGTTTTTGTTTTGTTTTTTTTTTTGACGTAACGATCTTTTGCTCTTCTTATTCTAATTTGTACGTACGCTGTTTGTTTAGATTTTTATATTGGTCATGCCACGTAGCGCTCCGCGTGAAAATCACTGCCTGTGCTGTGTGCAGTCTGTGGCTAGTTTGCATTGTTGTCATGAACTGCTATAGCTGGATGTGAACAGCGCGTAGCGTTGCGCAGTTAGGGGTGAGCCGCCAGCACTGGTGCATGTGCGGACAGAGATGGCGGACTTTTCAAATTACATATATTATGACTGGTGATGATATTAAGGGTAAATACATTGTTTGTTGTTCTCTATTAAACATCATTACTTTGCTAACTATCCCTATCGGTAGTTAGTGCCCTCCGTGGTTTGGAATCTCTTATTTTAGCTGGCAGCAGTGGTGCTCGCTGTATTGCAGTAGTTCGAGTAATGAAGATTTTTGTGAGGTAAGTGATTTCCGACAGGTGTACTTTAATGTTACTCAGGGCCATTCTTTTGCAGGGATCTTTGATAGTCAGATTGCGTTGCGCTCAAAATATTGTGTGTCAGTTTAAGCACAGTTTTGTATACATTGATGTTCAAAGGGAGACGTTTCAGAATACACAGGGCCGAAGGTCAGCCAGCGCTGCCCTTACAACGTTTAGCGGGTTTTCAATTATGTCTGTTGAGATGTTCATGGTTCATTATTTCCATTCATCATATTATCGCGAGTTTCTCATCAATCTTCGTTCGTTCATTTTCTAGGGACGTTAACAACATTCTGGCACACTTTTATCATCATTCACTCACTCACTCACTCACTTACTTACGACTATTTGTGCGGGGAGGTTACACTTGGGTCCATTTCCATTTCCATTTCCATTTCCATTCAATGTTGATAGACCTTTCTTTTTTTTGTTTTTTTTTTTTTTTTGTTGTTGTTGTTTTGTTGCTGGCAGGTTACAAAAGGCCTCACTTTATGTTGGTTGCAGCAGCGTTTTTCTCCTTCTTCTAGTGTTTTCCCCGCCCCTCCCGCATCCGTCGGTCTCACCACGTTCACTGACAGCCGCGTCTGCGGCTACACCACAACGGCCCCCTCCCGGCAACCCATTCGTTTTCTCTTCTTTTGCACAAAAACAACGCCGCACGCGCCAGCCGAGCGCAGCGCAAGCCACCCACACCGCGCCCCTCCCCGTCTTTATAGCCTCCGCGTCTTGTTTTCTTCGTTTGCCCCCTCCCATCTCCCGAATGCCATGCCATGCCAGCAGCGTTACGCGTGCCCCTCCCCTGTCCACACACTACCGCGAAACGAACAGCCTTTCCGGGCCACATGCAGGGCACGCCCACCGCCATTCCCGGACGCAATTCTCAAAACAACACACACACACACACACACACACACACAATGGCTTTGCACACGAACATAGACGGCACGGGCACTGTCGTACATTCTTCCTCAGAACCATCTCAACGAACGTTACGTTACGTTACACACACATCCGGGAAAGCAAAGCAACGCAACGCACAATTCAGCCGTCAAAGGTAACGTTCACCACGGCAGACACTTGCCGCCGCGCCGTTACACGCATTTCAGTGCGGCTACAATACACCTCCGACACGGCAACGTTCCGTTGCTCTACACTGCGTTTCTCCGTTTTGTTTGGTTTTTTTTCCGTTTTCTCTCTCTCTCTCTCTCTCTCTCTCTCTCTCTCTCTATATATTTTTGTTTTTTTTTTTTTTTTTCCCCTCTGTCCTTTCCTCCACCATTCTCTCCTCACGTTCTGCCCAGACATTCGACCGATCAGAGGTTCGTTCACCTTTCGGTAACCGTTCTCAGCGCGACGGTGTACCAACGGTATGACGGTATGACGGGTGTTCAAGACGTCCGGTGTACCGCGCCGATCGACAGTTTCCCAGAGGCGACGGATCGGACCACATCACCGACATACACACAAACACGTGTACGCACATTCGCCAAAGCGACCGTCGTCTTCTAGCGTCGCGCTTACTCTACTGTACTGCACTGGACACGCGAGCATGCATCTTCAATGACGACGTCGGTGTGCGTGCGTCGTACGCACACAAGCAGACACAGTCAGTCAGACACGACTATCGAAATCAGAGTCGGGGGAAAGGTACATATCATCGTGCGTGTCGCCCGTACAATGCAATACACAGTGGTGTCTCAATGCGCGTTCACATTCAAACGTCACTCACACGCCTCCACGCTCCATTTACAGACACATTTCACCCTCGCCATATATGGCGTGCAAACCGACCCGCAAACGGCCGTCGTTACACACTGACATTCCCAACAATCGCGTTTCGTTTCCACCCGTCACGTAACTAACCGGCACCTCCATCCAAAGGGCACATCACCGATCGCACTTCCCCACCCCCCTCGCAGACAACGAGTTGTGCGCACGTGCCTCCATTCCACGTCACACCGTGGCCGTACCCCGCAACACGCGACGCGCCCCCTAAACAATCAAATTATTCATCGCATCGGCCACCCCACCCCGTCGCGTCGCAACCAAAGCGGTAGCTATTGCCGCCGTCCACCCACTCACACACAAAACAAAACAAAAACAACAACAATTCCGCCCTTCCCGCAAAGGCCATTTGGTGGCCCTGAAAAGGGCCGTTTTGCCGCTCTCGCAACGGAGGATCTCCTTCCATTCCAGAGCCACCTCCTTACTTGGAGCTCGTGTACTTGGTCACCGCCTTCGTGCCCTCGCTCACGGCGTGCTTGGCCAGCTCGCCAGGCAGCAACAGCCGCACAGCGGTCTGGATCTCGCGGGACGTGATGGTCGAGCGCTTGTTGTAGTGCGCCAGGCGAGACGCCTCGGCCGCGATGCGCTCGAAAATGTCGTTCACGAAGCTGTTCATGATGCTCATCGCCTTCGACGAGATGCCCGTGTCAGGGTGCACCTGCTTCAGCACCTTGTAGATGTAGATGGCATAGCTCTCCTTCCTCTTGCGCTTCTTCTTCTTGTCGCCCTTCGAAATGTTCTTCTGCGCCTTGCCAGCCTTCTTGGCGGCCTTCCCGCTAGTCTTGGGCGGCATCGCAAACAAACAAGAACGTACGGCAGCAACACCAGCAGCAAGCGCTCCGCTCTAGTCAGCGTCTCCCCACACAGTGGCACCCAGCGGAGTCGCTCATGTCTGGGCATTTGCCCATGTAGTTTCAAAGGTCCTGTGGCTTTAGCCTTAATGCCTTCTGTCTCAACTTGGGTTTCCTGATGCATGTCTTTGTTATAATTTTAACATGTTTTGTAGAGTATTATTGTTTTCTTTGTTTAGTGTTTTGGTGTGTCTTAATACCTGAAGTGTCTGGTTAGTGTATTCTTTGGGTGTTTGTAGGTAACGTGTAGTGGGTCAGCGCCCAAGGAAGTGATGGTGTCGTATGGTGAGTGTTCTGCTTTTGTGTAGAAAGATTGTGTTCTTTGTTGGATGACTGTGGTGATTGTGGGTGTGTTCGTGTCTATGTGTATGAGTGTGTTTGGTACAAACCAGGGAGCGTCTGTAATTATCCTAAGGGCCTTATTTTGTACAATTTGAACTTTTCTCAGGTGAGTGTCTGCGGCCATGCCCCAGACCTCACAGCCATATAGAATTGTAGGAAGGACCACCATCTTCCAAATTTTTAGCTTGACTTTGGTGGTCAGTCCATTGCCCTTGAGCAATGGGTATAGCTGGTACAGCCTAGCCGAACCCCGATTACATGCGTCGGTTATGTGTGCGTTCCATAACAGCTTGTTGTCGATTTTTAAACCAAGGTACTTAACTGTGTCACGCCAGGGGAGGTCCCTTCCGTCGATGGAGAGTTGACGGTTGGGTGGCCTTCTCCTGGTTGTGAACATAATTGAATTGCACTTGCTTGGATTTAATTTTATTTTCCAAAAGTTGCACCATTGGGTGATCTGGTCAAGGTGCCTTTGTATGTTCATGACGATGTAATTGGGGTTCGGGTGGCTGGCATATATGGCTGTGTCGTCTGCAAAGAGGGCTAGATGGGTGCTGTCCCGCTTCGGTATGTCATTGGTGTATATGCTGTACAGGATAGGTCCCAGAACAGACCCTTGGGGCACTCCTGCTTCAATGGTCTTAATGCTACTCTTAGATCTATCTATATTAACAAAGAATTTCCTGTTGCTTAAAAACGAATGGAGGATCTTCAGCAGATGCTGGGGACAGTCATACTGGTGGAGCTTGTAGATTAGGCCGTCGTGCCAGACGCGGTCAAAGGCCTTTTCAATGTCTAAGAAGACAGCCCCCGTGCTGTGCCTGTTTGCCCTAGCCTTGCAGATCTGCTCGACCACGCGGGTGGCTTGGGATATGGTGCTGTGTCCGGCACGAAAACCAAACTGTTCAGGGATGGTGATGTTCCTTTCGGTGAGGAAGTTTTGGAGAGGTTTTAGGATGAGTTGTTCAAGGACTTTGCCTAGTATGCATAGGAGGGATATGGGTCTGTAGTTCTGGGGAAAGAGAGGATTTTTGTCAGGTTTAGGAAGTGTGATCACTTTGGCTATCTTCCATGCCGATGGGAAGTGGTTGAGTTTCAGGCAGGCGTTGAGGATGTTGGTTAGGAAAAGGAAAGCTGAGTTGGGGAGGTGTTTAAGCTGTAGTGGCTTTATGCCGTCGGGGCCTGGGGATTTGGAGTTGCCGATCCCGTTTATGGTCCAGCAGACTGCTTGGTAGGACACAGGCTCAAATACGGTGTCGGGGCGTCTTCTCAGGATACCTGGGACTGTACGAATAACTCTCTCTTCGTGCTCGTCCGCGTCTTCGTCATCGATTATGTTTTCGCGAAACTGAAGCTCTAGCGAGTTTGCCATAGCTTCAGCTTTTTCAGGAGGATCGTAGACGAGTCCATTTTCGCCGTGGAGCGGTTTAATGGATTTAGACGTCTCCTTACGCGACTTTACAATTCGCCAAAATTTCTGTGGGTTGTCTTGTGTTTCCTGAAGTGTCTGCTCCCAGCGCGCACTTCTGTACTCTTGCAGGTGGACCCTCACTTCCTGAGCTAGGCTGCTCGCTATGCGCCTGTCGATGGGGTCTCTGTAGGCCTGCCATCGTTTCCTGAAGCGGCGTTTAGTGCGTAGCAGCTCTTGTATTTCCTCTGGCAGGTCTTGGCGCCTGTTCAGGTGTCTAGTCCTAGTGGTTGTTTGCCTGCTACAGACTTTTAAAATGTCGGTAAAGTGCTCCACGGCATTTTCTATGTCCCTTCGGTTGTTGAGCGTAGGGGTTTCTGTGGTGTGGAGGTCAACGAGAGTCCTGTATTCGTTCCAGTCAGTTTCGTACGTGTAGTAGGCCTTGTCTGCTCCTTTGTGTCTGGCACCGGCTAGCTCTAAGCCTACGGGGTTGTGGTCAGAGTCGAGGTCGTTGAACACTACTGGGTTGAGTGCCCATTGGAAGTTTTTAGTCACAAATATATCCAAAATGTCCGGACGGACAGTTTCGTTTGTGTGGAAATGGGTCGGTTCGTCGGGAGCGACGATACTGACCTCATTATGGTTTAGGATATAGTTGTGCAGTGCCCTACCGCAGGCGTTGCTGACCCTACAA
This sequence comes from Schistocerca cancellata, assembly GCF_023864275.1. Classification (NCBI taxonomy): domain Eukaryota; kingdom Metazoa; phylum Arthropoda; class Insecta; order Orthoptera; family Acrididae; genus Schistocerca; species Schistocerca cancellata. Next base: position 474,551 of record NW_026047140.1, on the reverse strand, counting down.
CCCCAGGCACGGTTTTTGGCATTCAAGTCTCCACCGAGTATGACTTTGGGGCCTAAGTTTAATAGTAAATCTATGTCGTTAGTGGGGATGTTCCTACCAGGCGGGTGATAGACTGCAACTAATATTACAAGGCCTTGTTCTGTTTTGATTTCAACTGCACTTGCCTCGACTCTCTCGAGTTGGGGCAAGTCTACTAACCTATGGGCTAACCTATTTTTAACTAATACTAGTGTGCCTCCTCCAGGGCGGTTTACTCTATCATTCCTATACATACTGAAATTTCTTATAGCTAAGATCTGTTCTGGGCGCAGGTGCGTCTCTGATATGAGCGCTATATCGACACCATTGTCGTCGAGAAAGTGCTCCAGCGTATGCTTCTGATTCGAAATGCCATTGGCATTCCAGTTTATTATGAAGAGTGATCTTCTTTGATTACGGTCCATCAAAGAAAGACAAGATAGATGATGCTATTATTAACAGCTTTGACAGCTTGTCTGGGACTGCTTGAACTTGCTCCACCGTTGATTTGATGGTGCTGATTACTTTGGGTATGTTGAAGGAACCTAGCACGCTGGCTAGGCCGTGCAGTTGGGTCAGTGTGTCGTCAGCTGCAGCTGAGTTGCCTGGCGGGAGGTTCCAGGCCGACTGCGCGCGGCCGGCGGCCGGCAGTGTGTGCCTCGCCGCAGCGGCGAGGGAGTGGGGGGCGGCGGCTGAGGTGGAGGGGGTAGCAGCAGGCTGCCTCGCGGCAGTCGCCGCCTGACCTTGTTGCTGAGCGCGTCCGCGCGAGTTTAATATGGGGAAATTCCTGGGATTGTTAGCAGGGGCTGGATTTGGTTTTCCAGCTTCCGCTTTTGGTTTGTTCTGCATGGATTGCGTGACAGCTATCCACGTGGGGCATTTTTTGTAACTAGCAGGGTGTTTACCCTCGCAGTGAACACATGTTGGGTCTGCTTCCCTAGGCTTTTTGCACAGGGAGGTAAGGTGTGGGCCTGCGCACTTTACACAGCGCGGGTCCAACCTGCAGTTTCGGCTGCCATGGTGAAACCTCTGGCACCGGTAGCACTGTTGTGGCCCTTCCTTCCTCCTGAAAGACTCTATAGTGCAAGTGGTGTAGAGAAGCCTATTTACTTTATAGATTTCACCTGCATTTTGCCCTTTGACAATGGTGGCGATATAGTTAGGCTTTTTAACCAGTGTTGGCACACCGTTTACGTCCTTCCATTCTTTCATCTGGATAACGCTCTGGACGTTGAAGTTAAGGTCCTTGAGCGCATCATGAATTTCAACCGGCTCAATAAAGCTGGGTAGTTTCTTTATTACGACTTTCTGGAGCTTTGACGGCTCCAGGTCGTAGGTGTGGTACTGAATACCACGAATGGCTAAGTTGGTTAAGATGTGCTGGTAGTCCTCGGCATTGTCAAGTTGATACTTCACTGTGTCGCCCCTATAGGCGCACTGGATTTTGCTTTTGAGCCCGGGCTCTACTTCCTTCACGAAGTCTATGTAATCCTTCGTGCGGTAGCTTATAATAGGGGGGATACGTAACTTTTTAACCTGTGGTTTAGACGTCCCTGGACGGGGAGCGTCAGAAGCATCTTGTGGGAGTGCTTCAAACCTGTTTGAAGTGGGGACAGTCACCACATCCATTTCCTCAGCGTCATCGGGTGGAAGGGGAGCAGCAAGTGCTGCAGCCTCGTCCTGCATGGCCTGTCTTTTGTTACTGCATGCAGACGTGGACCCTGGTTCGCCTGCTTCCTCGTGTTGTTTGTGTTTTCGTGTCTGTCTGTGTTGAGGCATGATTAGGCTGCGGTAGCCCTTATAAGGGCCGCCACAGCGGTCTGGTGTACTTAACTGCCCAGGGGCAGCAAGTTGAGACTTCTGGCACAAGGAAAAACCACCAGGCACCACGCAATGACTGCCAGTTGCACCTTCGTTAACACCGCAGGGTGTCCAGTGCAGTGCTGACCCTATGATACACGACCGCGGGTTACCGGGCAGCGCCACGGGCCCTGGATCGGAAAAATCCCAATTCTCGGAGGATGCGGGGAGGATGCCCCGCCGCGTGATGTCTTGGCAGTGGGAATAACACGACAATTTTGCTGGCTACATACTCGGTGAGCAGTGGCAGCCTCGAAGAATTACCCACGTCGAATCTCGGCGTATCGCACAAAGACAGCGGCAAGCACACGAGCGTCCAAGCGAGTCGGCGTCTCAGCACGGAATGGGCCGGCCGGCACCCAGCGCGCCCCGCCGCCGCACCTTTACCAGCTCGCCCCGTTGCGGCCGCCGACCAATGGGCCGCGAGCGCAACCGGCCGCCGCACCCGAGAGCATAAAGGACCCCCACCCCTGGCGGCGCCGCCACTCCGCTGCTCGACTCGCTGCGGCTCGCACCGTCGTTCGTCTCGTCTCGTTTTTACACCACAGCGCATCGCCATGTCCGGACGCGGAAAGGGAGGCAAAGTCAAGGGCAAGTCAAAGTCCCGCTCAAGCAGGGCCGGGCTCCAGTTCCCGGTCGGCAGAATCCACCGCCTCCTGCGCAAGGGAAACTACGCCGAGCGCGTCGGCGCCGGGGCGCCCGTCTACCTCGCCGCCGTCATGGAGTACCTCGCGGCTGAGGTGCTCGAGCTGGCCGGAAACGCGGCCCGCGACAACAAGAAGACGCGCATCATCCCGCGCCACCTGCAGCTTGCCATCCGCAACGACGAGGAGCTCAACAAGCTCCTGTCGGGCGTCACCATCGCACAGGGTGGTGTCCTGCCCAACATCCAGGCCGTCCTGCTGCCAAAGAAGACCGAGAAGAAGGCCTAAACAGAGAGGCCAGGCACTCGGCACGCCGCGCTTTGCCGGCTCGCCTCGGCTCACAACAATCGGCCCTTTTCAGGGCCACCACACAAACCTACGTCCAAAGCAAAATTTCAGTCGTCCTCGCCGCGCTTTACTTTACTTTAACTTCACTTCCACAGCCGCCGCCGGCAAGAAGACCGTACCAACTGCTACGATTGCAGGGGGAGATATTCTGCGAGGTACCTCGGTGTCACGCCTGACATCCAAGTGTCACATAGGGGAACTTGGCACAAACGCTCACGCCAGGATGCAGATCCTGTACCCCTGTTCCCTCGACCCCGCAACAGGGGTAGCGATACTGGAAATATGCGCGCCCTGTATGGGGCTATGCAGCCAGATCGACGATGCATCGCCTACAGAAGGGTCCAAAGCAGAGCGCTCTACGACGGGCCTTACACGTCCCCGCGGCAGACCTGCCTAGAACCACCCACAACACGATTCCGCGCCCTGGCAGAAGCGTTCTACGCCACCGCGCGGAATTCAGAAAATGACTATTACGTCTTGACCCTTGGGCAATATGAACAGATGTGCAAGACCCGACCCGAGTCGCTACTCCAGCAGTAGCACAAACAGAACACATAATCACTCTCAACAAACAGCAACGTCCGAAAAAGCACACTACCAAAGATAAGAACAACACACAGAAAAGAGGAGCAAATGTCCACAGGCGACAATAACCTCCACCAACTCCCCCTCTAACGGTAGAGGACTAAAACAGAGAAGAACAAGAAGAGCCGCCGCCATCTTGTCGTCCACAGCCCGTGTGGCCCAACAAACAAACACACACACACACACACACACACACACACACACACACACACACACACACATTTCTCTTGTTTTGTTTCGTTTGCCTCAAGCACCTCCACGCACGCACAGTCGCCTTCCAAACGACAACGACAGCAATAATCACCACTGTTAAACGAGCGTGTCGACACACCGCCCTCCACTCCCGCGCGCCCCATACAAACGAAACAGCTGATGCGGCCGCCTATGGGCACGCCTTGCCTCGGCAACTCCAACGCCGCCGCAAACACACAGCCAAAACCACGCAAATATTCACCGCCTCTCGCACAACAACAACAACACACAGCCCGGCGTCTCCATCGATCGATAAACAAAACAAACACACAACGCCCTCTCTCGCGCGCACACACACACACACAGCCACAAGACCCGCTTCCTTTCCTTTCTCCCAGTCACGTCACGTCAGTCAAACGCAAACGAAATGAAATGAAGAATGAAAGAAAGAAGGCAGGCAGGCAGGCAGGCAGGCAGGCAGGCAGGCAGGCAACACACGCAGCAACAACACAGACTCTTTCGCACTTTTCAATTTCCGAACAGTGTGGTGGCCCTGAAAAGGGCCGTTTTCGTCTCTCCCACGGCCGCGGGAAGGCCATCGCGGCACAGCACACCGGCTGCGACGCGCCTAACCGCCGAAACCGTACAGGGTGCGCCCCTGCCTCTTCAGGGCGTACACCACGTCCATCGCCGTCACAGTCTTGCGCTTGGCGTGCTCAGTGTACGTCACCGCGTCGCGGATCACGTTCTCCAGGAACACCTTCAGCACTCCGCGGGTCTCCTCGTAGATCAGACCAGAGATGCGCTTCACGCCGCCCCTGCGAGCCAGGCGGCGGATCGCGGGCTTCGTGATGCCCTGGATGTTGTCGCGCAACACCTTGCGGTGCCGCTTGGCGCCACCCTTGCCGAGCCCCTTTCCTCCCTTGCCGCGGCCAGTCATCTCTTCTAAATCCTCAAAAAAGCTCAAGGCAAGCAAAACGTCTGCTGCAGCGGCTGGCTCCTCACCCGGCGCTAGCGAGTCGGCTACGGTCTGCGCCCGGCGCACGCGCCAGGCCCCCTATATAGACTCTGGCCCGCCCTCCCCCCACCACGCGCAACCGAGGGCATATAAGCGCACCACGGTGGCTGGCGCGCGCCCGCGCCCGCCCCGCCCGTCCGAGTCTGCGCCGAGCCGCCGCAGCGTCAGGTCGCTTGGGCTCCGCAGCGCTTTGTCCGCCTCGCGCCTTTGTTCACGAGCGCCTTTGTTTCCGCGCGCCTTTGTCAAGGCACGCGGGTCGAAGGTGGCCACGTGGCAGAAGCGGTAGCGGACTTCTGCAGTTAACGACTCGCTCGCGAGTACGTTAGCGGCAAAATTGTGTGTCAGCGTTATCGTGGCTGCAATACAAATTGATCAGCATCAATTTGTATTGCGCCTAGGGACTGTTAGGGCACGCCGTGAGTCAGGACCCCCTTCACGTGGGACCAGTCCGCGCTCACTCGTTTAGTACCCACAAGAATTTCCGGTCTTCCTCATGGAAGACAACAACATCGCTGCGAACGTCGCGGCGGTGGACGCCGCGTCAGAGCACGCTCTGGCGGCGGCCCCTAATGCCCCGATCCACGCGGCCGCCCCTCCAGGGTATCGACCATTCACAGGAGTCGAGCTGTTTGTGGTATTAAACCGCAGGGCCAACCCCAAAGACGCCGCGGAACGCGAGGCCGCGGAAAAAGCCTACAAAAGGTTCATACAGTATGATCTCGCCGCTGCGCTGCCAGGCACAGCCAATGAAGAGGCCATGGTACCGCCGGGAGCCCCGCCAGGCGTGTCCACGCAAGAGGACACTGCACTGCCGGAGGCGGCCCCGAAGGGGGCAGAGCCGCCAGGCGTGGTGTCACAAGCACCCACTGCCCTGCTGGCCCCCCCCACGGTACAGGCCAGTCAAGAGGCTGCTGACTTGCCAGCAGCATCTCACGAGGATACACTTCCAGAGGCAAACCTGGAGCAGTTAATCCGAGACGGCGAGGCCATGGAAGTCTCGCTGCCGTCGCGAAAAAGACCTGCGGACGACGATGAGTCGTCCGAATCCTCCTCCTCTTCTGTCCACAGGTCGCTGCAGAAGAAGAAGCCAATCGCGCCAGAGGGCGCCACAGCGGACGACGACGCCGCCCAAGAAGACGAAGAGGGGTTTGTCGTCCCGAAGCGGAGGCACACGGCCCGAGCAAGAAAGCTCGAGCAGGTGCAGCCGCTTCCGACGGCAAACTCGTTCGAGTGCGAGCCGGCAGAGGCAGAGAACGATGCCATGGAGGCAACAACCGTTCCGCCAAAAAGGGCGGCACCTCCCCCAATTAACATTCTATGGAAGGGCACCTTTCACGCCTTCCTAGCCAAATTCAATGAAGGTGTGTCCGCACCTCCCAAAGTTAAGACAGCCGGGCGTGAGCTATTGCGAATCACACTAGCAAACATGGAAGACTACCGAGCTACCATGAAAAAGATCAGGGACGAGGGGCTGTTCTGTTTCACACACGACGCAGAAAGACTTCCTCTCCTAAAGGTAGTCTTCAGACACCTTCCCATGAGTATGGAACCATCGCACCTCAAGGAGGAACTTACCTCCTTGGGATACGGGGTACGCTCCGCGGGCCTCATGAAATCGCCCAGGACGCGAAGGGACATGCCTCTGTTCCTGGTCGTGCTGGTCGATAGCGTTGAGGCACGCAAAATTTTCCAACTGAAGACGGTAGCGACGGTGAACGTCGAGGTAGAACCGCTCAGAGCAAAAGGTAGGAGGGCCCAGTGCTTTTCATGCCAGGGCCTCGACCACGTGGCTAACTTTTGCACGATGCCGGCCCGCTGCGTGAAATGCGCGGGATCGCATCAAAGTAGAGAGTGCAAGAAACCTAAAGAAGAGCCACCAAAGTGCTGTAATTGCAGCGAACCCCACGTAGCGAGCTACAGGGGCTGCAACCTTTTCAGAAGAACAAATCATCGAGGTCGCGGCCGGAGAGCCGCGTCTCGGCCGGTTCAACAGGGGACAAGTTACGCTGCAGCTGCAAAGGGCACAGATTCAGCCCACCAGCGGCAGCGGAAACCACCCTCCAACCCCATGAAAGCGCCTGCGGTAGAAAAACCGCTGCCAGCTGCCACAGCTGGCCCCCAACCGTCCCCAACGGACACCCAAGGCAGCAGAAGGGGCCCTGAACGCCCCCTCCCTCCCCCCCAAGCCAGGCAAGTAGCTGCGCAGGTGGGCGAACCTGTGGCAACTGCCACACCCGCACCGGCGGCTGCATCTACCACGAGGGCTGCCCCAGAACACCCCAGCAACACAGGAGTGGACAATACCCAACTGAATGCACTTCTGCATTCGTTAAACTCGATGCTACAACAACTGCCCATACTTGTCCAGGCAGTCACGGCGGCCCTTCAGGCCAGTACCGTCCCAACACCAAACCACCATGGATAATCCACACATTCGTGGTCTATCAGTTTGCGGATTTAATGCAAACGGCTTGGTGAAGCAGCAAGGTGAGTTTCGCGACTTCCTACAAGAAGAGGCAATTGACATCTGCCTAGTCTGCGAAACTCACCTTAAGCCTGGCGTCCAAGTTCGGGCAGCAAACTACGCCTGTTACCGATCTGACAGGCCGACCGCCGGAGGCGGGACGGCAGTCTACGTACGGCGCACTCTCAAGCACCACTCCATCCACCTCCCTGACCTCGTAGCCATGGAAGCTACAGCGGTCAGTGTATCCACAGCCATAGGTCAGATCACCTTCATTGCGGCCTACAAGCCCCCACGGGCGATCATCTCTGACCAGGATGTCGACGCACTGCTGGCAGCCGGTGGGCGGGTTTTCATTGCGGGTGACTTCAATGCGAAGCACTCGGAATGGAACTCCCGCCTCACGAATGCCAGTGGCCGTCGCCTTCTCAGGGCTGCCCAGAGAAACGACGCCATAGCACTGGGGCCATACGAGCATACAATATTCCCCGCTCAACAAGGTCTGAGGTCGGATGTGCTGGACATTGCCCTGATAAAGGGCATTGGGCACCACATCTCTGCCTCGACACGCTGTGCACTATCTTCAGACCACGTGCCTGTGATATATGACGTGGACATCGTTGGTGCTGCCCTTCCACCACGCCGCCCAAACTTTAGACGCATGAACACTGAGCGCTACCAAGAGGAGGTCCTCTCTCTCTTGGAAGGTGCACCAGATCCTGCTGCAGTCGGCACAGACGCTGCGCTGCAGCACCTCACCCAAGAAATCCTCAGGGCCGCGGAGGCAGCTGCTCCGACGCCCCCACGGCATCCACCGGTACACTCCCATCGCCTCCCGCCAGAAATCAGGGAGACGATCAGGGAGAAAAACCGACTGTTCAGAGAATGGCAACTGACACGACAGCCTCGCACCAAAGCCCGCCTAAATCTCATGCGCCGCGAGATAAAGGCAGCGGTGGAGGCCAACCGCAACAGGCAATGGGCAGACCTAGTGGCAACACTAGACCCTGCAGACGGCAATGCGTGGCGCATCGCGAAGTCGTTCCTGAGACGTCGGCGTCGCGTCCCACCTATCCAGGTAGGACACGAAGTTATCAGCCACCCAGATGAAAAGGCGAACGTGCTGGCTGACCACTTCGCAGCGTCTTTCACCCCAATGGAAGACGTTGTGGACGTGGAGCACGTCCGTCTAGTTCAAACGCAACTGCCCACCTTCCTGGCAGCCAGGGAAGAGGGAGACGAAATCGAACCGATAACGGTGGAAGAAGTGGCCGAGCAGCTGCGGACACTAAGCCCCAAAAAGGCGGGAGGGGATGACGGCATTGTCGGCATCCTCTTGCGCGACCTTCCAGCAGGGGCCCACCAGACAGTGACCGACATATTCAACATGATCCTGCGTACGGGGATCTACCCTTCCGCGTGGAAGCATGCGGAGGTGGTAGCAATCCCCAAAGCAAACAAGGACCCCAGACAGGCGGCTTCCTACCGTCCCGTGAGCCTTCTGCCCACGCTGTCCAAAGTTTTCGAGCGCACATATGCAAAGCGGCTCCTCAGGCACGTGGAAGTCGAACACCTGCTCCCAGATGAGCAATTCGGTTTTCGCAAAGGCCACTCCACTGCACACCAACTCTTGCGACTCGTGGAGGAGGCCATGAGAGCCCTGGAAACCCGGGAATACCTAGGGGCGGTGTTCCTGGACGTCTCCAGGGCATTCGACTCGGTGTGGCACGACGGCCTCGTGTACAAACTTTTTGTGCACGGGGTCCCGACGCCACACGCGGTGTTACTCAAATCGTATCTGGAAAACCGCACGTTCCACGTGCGCTTGGAGGAGGGAGCGTCCACCCAACGCCCAATTCGGGCTGGAGTGCCACAGGGGTCCGTACTCGGACCCCTGCTGTACTCCCTCTACACTGCTGATGCTCCACGAGTGGCGCAAGTGTCGCTGGCGCTTTACGCCGACGATACGGCGCTACTCGTCCGCAGCATGAATGTTCGTGAAATGAGGCGCCGACTACAGCTTGGTTGCGAAGAGCTTGGAAGGTGGTCAACAAAATGGAGGCTCAAATTCAATGCCGCAAAAAGCCAAGCAGTCGTGTTCACCAAACGACTGCTCCCACCTGATCTTGAGCCGGTCACGATTGCGGGAGGCCCCGTCCCGTGGTGCAAGACAGCTCGATACCTCGGGGTTACCCTCGATCAGAGACTGACGTTTCGCCCCCACGTCCAGGATGTAAAGGATAGGGCCATAGGACGTCTACGGACCCTATACCCTCTACTAAACCCGACCTCGACGCTTCCCCCCCGCCACGGCATCACCCTGTACCTAGCACTGGTCCGTCCAGTGCTGGAGTACGCAGCCGTGGTGTGGGGCAATGCAGCCGAGACTCACATTGCCGAGCTCCAGAGGGTTCAGAACCGAGCACTTCGGCTCGCCCTCCGGTTGCCATGGCGCTACCCAACAGCCCAATTACATGAGCAGACCGGGATCCCACTGCTCAAGGACAGATTTCGTCAGACGGCAAGACAGTTCTACCAGGAGACCAATAGGTCACAGAATAGGCTCGTACAGGCACTGGGCCACAACATCCACCGCAGGCCGACAACACGTTGGCCTGACCTGTTGCGAGACTAAAATCTCGTAGCAGTCAAAGGATGCCATGCATCCGAAAGGCCGGTTCAGAAGTAAGTCAGTTCTCTTAATTCAGTAAGTCATGTTCTGCAGGAATAGCGATTAACGCTCACCCTGCCAGACCACGAGCATAGGACCGCTCGTTAGGAAAGTGAGTGAGTGAGTGAGTGGCGCGCGCCCGTGTCGTCAAGGCAGCACCCGACGCAGCACCTCGCCTCCACGCCGCTCCGCTACCGCTACCGCTATGGCCCGCACAAAGCAAACGGCCCGCAAGTCCACCGGCGGAAAGGCGCCGCGCAAACAGCTCGCCACCAAGGCGGCGAGGAAGAGCGCGCCCGCCACCGGCGGCGTCAAGAAGCCCCACCGCTACAGGCCGGGCACCGTCGCCCTGCGAGAAATCAGGCGCTACCAGAAGAGCACAGAGCTGCTCATCCGCAAGCTGCCATTCCAGCGCCTAGTGCGCGAGATCGCCCAGGACTTCAAGACCGACCTGCGCTTCCAGAGCTCCGCGGTCATGGCCCTGCAGGAGGCCAGCGAGGCCTACCTCGTCGGCCTCTTCGAAGACACCAACCTGTGCGCAATCCACGCCAAGCGCGTCACCATCATGCCCAAGGACATCCAGCTCGCGCGCCGCATCCGCGGCGAGCGCGCCTAAACACCGCGCCAGCCGCTGGGCACCGCCCACGCACGCAACAAACAAAACGGCCCTTTTCAGGGCCACTAACATCACTCCGTCGCGAGCAAACTTTGTCGGTCGCCTCTCGCCCCACAACCACAGAACGAAAGACAAAACACCACTTCCACTTCCCGTCCGTCCGCCACAGCCGCTCTCCTCTGCCAGCTTGCTGGCGCGCGCAACAATCAACATCATCCCTCCCCGGCGCGGCGCTCAAAGCGCACAATACCCATCGGCCGACGCCGTCAACCACACGGCCGGCCGACGCTTCGTTTCGAAAAGAAAAAAAAAAAAAAACAAAAACAAACAAAAAGCCAGGCACGTCCAACGCCACCGACCCTTTCCACATCTCAACGTCCCCCGCCCCCGTTGCAAGAACAAACACACACACACAAAAGACAAGACACATCCGAGAAGACGGCAGGCAGGCAAACCAAAGTATTCAAACAACATGACACAAAACCAACCGTCGGCCGGCCGCGACCAAAAAAAAAAACGGCGACAATCAACCGCAACGACAAAACCGCTACCGCCGCCCGCACCCGCCACCGACCCCCCCGCAATCCAACCACCACGGCACGCAAACAGTGTCCACACACGGGCATACAGGAAACGCCAGACGACACAACCACACCGCAACACAAACACGACAATCAAAACCTTCCCGACGTGCTTTGATGGCCCTGAGAAGGGCCGTTTTGGGCCGCGCGTCTGTTGCGCGCCACTAGACGACGGGGACGGGGGGTGCGGACGACGGAGTCAACCGCCAACCCTTCCTTTCCCATTCCTCTCTTCTTCTCCTCTACTTCTTCTTCTTGGGCGAAGCCTTCGCCTTAGACGGCGTCGTCGCCTTCTTCGGGCGCGGCGCCTTCGGCTTCTTCGTCGGAACCTTGGCGGCCTTCTTCGCCTTCGACGGCGACTTGGCCTTGGCCGGCTTGGCAGCAGCCGCCTTCTTCGCACCGGCGGGAGCGGCCGACGCCGCAGACGCCTTCTTGGCGGCGCCCGCCTTCCGACCAGTCGCCGCCTTCACGCCACCAGCCTTCTTTGCGCCGGCCGCACGGGCGCCCTTCTTCTCCTTGCTGGCCGGAGCGGCGCGCTTCTTCTTGGCACCGCCGGCCCGAGCCTTGCCGCCCTCAGCCGCCCCGCCGCCGGCGCCGGCAAGCTTGAAAGAGCCGGACGCGCCCTTCCCCTTCGTCTGCACCAGCTCGCCCGCCACCACGGCCGACTTGAGGTACTTCTTGATAAACGGCGCCAGCTTCTCCGCGTCCAGCTTGTAGTGCGCGGCAATGTACTTCTTGATCGCCTGCAGCGACGATCCGCCGCGCTCCTTCAGACTCTTGATGGCGGCCGTCACCATCTCAGAGGTGCGCGGGTGCGCAGGCTTGGCGCGCGGCTTCTTCGCAGACGACGCAGACTTTGCCTTCTTCGTAGTGCCGGTGGCGGCGGGTGCCGCAGCAGTCTCGTTCGTAGCCGCCTGATCTGCCATTTCGACGACGCGCGTTAACACACAACACAGCGAGCAGCGAGAGCGAGAGGAGACACGCAGCGAGCGGAGCGCACAGCAGAGGAATAGCCGCCTCGCGCCACAGGCCCAGCCAGTGTCGCGGGCGGGCGCGGACGGCCGAGAGAGCGGCCGCCACTCTGCGCGCCGCCGCGCCGCGCCTCCCGCGCTTGCTACCGCCCAACGTCCGACAGCCTGTGCGGAGCAGCCCCACACCTGCGCCACAACCACCCGCGCCTTTCAAACCACCGAGGATGGGGCTACACACAGCCACACCACAGCCGCCAACCAGTCGCCACGGCAGCGCCGCAAACCACGGCCAAACTGCAGCCACCGCGCGCTACAGCCTGGGTCGGCCCGCCGAGAATCGCCGCCCACGCCCAAATGCCGCCCCCACAGCCCCAGCCGGCGACCGGCCACAATGGCCAAACCTTCGGCAAAAGCCCCACACCGTCGCCGCGGCAGCCCGGCCAGCGCGGCCGGCGCCACAGCCACACAAGCGGAGGCGTGCGGCGATGACGGCCGTGCAAACGCACCTCCGCCGCCCCATCGCCCTCCCACCGTTTCCCGATCGGCCCGCAGCCGTCGGGCCACGTCCTCCTCCTCTCGCCCGCCAACATTCACAGCCCTTTCGTTCGTTTCCCAACAATTTCAATTGTGCCCGCCGCAAAAAACGGGCGCCGCCTGCAAAGCAACATGCTCCGCCGGAGCGCCCCTCGCCGCTTACGAGCCAACCCCTCGCCCGAGGCAAACCCGAAATCCGCAACTACAGACCAACCCAATCTGCCGTCAGCACACACGACAGCCAACATCACGCGTTACGAGTTAGACATTAGGTTCACACGTCTCGGTTAGGTTCGGTGGACGTGGGTTAGGTTAAGGGCACTTGGGTTAGGTTACGCATTCAAAACACACGTCAGGCGTCAGAGGTTACGTTAGGTTAGGTTAGGTTAAGGCCACTTGGGTTAGGTTAAGCGTCAAACTTAGGTTAAGCATTCAAACACACGTCGGGCGTCAGAGGTTAGGTTAGGTTAGGTTAGGTTAAGGCCACTTGGGTTAGGTTAAGCCTCAAAACTTAGGTTAAGCATTCAAACACACGTCGGGCGTCAGGTGGCCGCAGCAGCCGCACCTACCTACCCACCCACCTCACGGCCGGACAGCTTGGCTTACTTGGCGCTGAGGCTGACCTCACCGCACCTCACCTCACCTCGCGCTACGCAACGCTACAGGTTCGGTTCGGTTCGCTCAGCTTAGGCTTAGAGCTTAAGCGCCGAGGTCGGATTACGACGTTGGTTCACCTTCGGGCGCCACACTTTGGGTGTAAAGGTCGCGTCGGGTCGTCGGCACGCCGCAAAAACAAAAGCGAAGCCACAGACAACGCCGACAAACGGGCAGCACGGCCACGACCAGATACCGAGCGCGAACGAGACACACGGACCACCCACCGGCCAAAGGGCACCAAACAACAAACCAGAGAGCACCACGTGTCGACCAGAGCAACCCGCCGCTCACGCGACGTGGCTGGCTGGCACCGAAGGGCCGCCGCAACTGCGCTTTCCGCGCCGGGCCGGATGCACGTGCGGCAACACCACCACCGCACACAGCCGCTGTTCAACGTCAACCAACAACACGCCGCGGTCGCAGCCTCAACGCCAGCACACGTTTGCACCACCATTCACACGCACCGCACAAACAGCTGTCGCCGACAACACAAACACACCGCAACGACGCCGCCGCCTCTACTTGTGCCGGCCACCCACCCCACCGACGGCGCACCTGTCGCCGGCCGGCAGTCGACACGGGAAACGCACACCGCCACTTCGCTCGCGCGCACGCCACCAACCAGTCGTCGTCTCCAAAACAACAAACAAACATAGGGCAGGCAACAAATCGCCTCGCACGAACCGTCCACAAAACTATCAAAGCACAGCCTCTGGCTAACGGCCACGACGCAGCGGCACGCTGCTCCTTTCCCCGCCCCACTCGATTCACGAAGGCACGCGACACCGCCAACGACGGCCTCGCTTCCCGCAACCGACACCTTTCCGCCACTACGCACAGCCGCACCCGACGCCCGTGGCAACGACACAACTACTGCACTATCCACCGCCGCCTCCCCCTTCCCGTCGTACACACACACACAGCCAGCCAGCCAGCCAAAACCACACCAACGACCCAAACATGCACGTGCAACGGCACACCCCAACCAGTCAACGTCGACAACCACACGCACGGCTCGAAACCGGCGCCCTTCCACGTTGCCATCAAGCTACACACAAGACACAAGGGACCAACAACAGCAAGCCTGCCCGCCCGCCCGCCCGCCCCACTCTCACGCCGCAAAAAAGCACACCGAAACCGCCAAACGCACATTCCCATCGCACCGACACCGACCGGCTCGCTACCACCACACCTCTCGGCAGCCGTTTCGCAAACATGACACGGCGCGACATGACATCACGACCAACTCAACTCTCCTCTCCCGACGCCTTCGGCCGGAGCACAACGCCGCCAATTCGCCACACACACACAGTCACACAGTCGACAGGCGCCCGCCCGCCCTCCCTCCCTGCACGACGCCGCGCAGCAAAGGCGCCCGCAAACACATACCTCTCCTCTCTCTCGGCCGCCCGACGCGCCAACCGCCACACCGCCAGCCACTCGCAATTGTGCACTGCCGCCAGCCACACGTCCAACACGCCGCGCCGCCTCCGGCCACCCGCCAGGGGGCGCTCACGTCCGCGACAACAGCGCGGCCCGCCGGGCCAAACCGAACCGAGCCGCCCGCCGCTGCTCTGCACATCTTCCTGCGCGCATCAACAAAACGAGGCAAGCGAGCACACCCCGTCACAACGCCACATCACGCAAATGCCGTGCCGACCTCTTGTGTCTACCGCCTAAATTGCACTCACTCACCAGCCGCCCCTTCTTCTTCCTACCTATCTATCTATCTATCTATCTGTGCGTCTGTGTCGGTCCGCGCGTGACGCCTCTCAACATCCGCCGTCGCCGTCCCCGTCCCCGTTTCCGCCCCAATGCCATCGTCGCGCCGCCTCCTCCTCCGCCCCTGTCCGGCCCGCACCACACCATACACCGCTGCTTGTCCCGGCCGTTGCCACCAAAGGCGCCTACCGCAAACGCGCCACGCCGCAGCCCCCGTGCGTGCATCTCCGTGCCGACGCTGCCTCTCTGCCCTCCCGCACGCACTCGACCGACCGACCGACATGCACTGCGTCGACGGCCTCGACAACACAGTCTCTGGCTCCGCACTGCGTCTTCCGGTACGCGCGCTGAAACACGTATGTACTCATTACCAGCGATGGCGAGGCACGACACAATCTCTGACCAGAGCGTTTCTTATCGTCGCTAGTCTGCGCCACACGACACTAGTAGCACGTAGCGGGTCGGCAGGAACAGTTGTCATCTATATGTGGCGGGTCGGGAGAGGTAGTAGTCAGTCGACAGTATCAGCGAGTGGACGGTTGTACTGAGCGGGCGGCGGCGTGCTCTTCTCGCGACTCTGGTCTCCGTTCGGGACGATGCATATTGTTAATACAGGTAAGGTAATGAAGCTGCATTGCGCAAATCTAATACTGTATGTCAATTGTAACTATTTTCTTCACAACAAAATGCCCCAATAATACTTTGTTTCCAAACAAACTTTTTTAAAGTACAACCATTCATTTCCATTTAAAGAATATTTCCTACGCATTTCCTCCAACAATCAAAATTAAATGTGAGCCGGCATTCATTGCACGACGCTGTGTACAGGTATCGACAGTTAAGAGCACATATAGATGCAGTTTGTTTTTTTTCTCTTTTGTCTCTTTTTTGTTTTTGTTTTGTTTTTTTTTTTGACGTAACGATCTTTTGCTCTTCTTATTCTAATTTGTACGTACGCTGTTTGTTTAGATTTTTATATTGGTCATGCCACGTAGCGCTCCGCGTGAAAATCACTGCCTGTGCTGTGTGCAGTCTGTGGCTAGTTTGCATTGTTGTCATGAACTGCTATAGCTGGATGTGAACAGCGCGTAGCGTTGCGCAGTTAGGGGTGAGCCGCCAGCACTGGTGCATGTGCGGACAGAGATGGCGGACTTTTCAAATTACATATATTATGACTGGTGATGATATTAAGGGTAAATACATTGTTTGTTGTTCTCTATTAAACATCTTTACTTTGCTAACTATCCCTATCGGTAGTTAGTGCCCTCCGTGGTTTGGAATCTCTTATTTTAGCTGGCAGCAGTGGTGCTCGCTGTATTGCAGTAGTTCGAGTAATGAAGATTTTTGTGAGGTAAGTGATTTCCGACAGGTGTACTTTAATGTTACTCAGGGCCATTCTTTTGCAGGGATCTTTGATAGTCAGATTGCGTTGCGCTCAAAATATTGTGTGTCAGTTTAAGCACAGTTTTGTATACATTGTTGTTCAAAGGGAGACGTTTCAGAATACACAGGGCCGAAGGTCAGCCAGCGCTGCCCTTACAACGTTTAGCGGGTTTTCAATTATGTCTGTTGAGATGTTCATGGTTCATTATTTCCATTCATCATATTATCGCGAGTTTCTCATCAATCTTCGTTCGTTCATTTTCTAGGGACGTTAACAACATTCTGGCACACTTTTATCATCATTCACTCACTCACTCACTCACTTACTTACGACTATTTGTGCGGGGAGGTTACACTTGGGTCCATTTCCATTTCCATTTCCATTTCCATTCAATGTTGATAGACCTTTCTTTTTTTTGTTTTTTTTTTTTTTTTTGTTGTTGTTGTTTTGTTGCTGGCAGGTTACAAAAGGCCTCACTTTATGTTGGTTGCAGCAGCGTTTTTCTCCTTCTTCTAGTGTTTTCCCCGCCCCTCCCGCATCCGTCGGTCTCACCACGTTCACTGACAGCCGCGTCTGCGGCTACACCACAACGGCCCCCTCCCGGCAACCCATTCGTTTTCTCTTCTTTTGCACAAAAACAACGCCGCACGCGCCAGCCGAGCGCAGCGCAAGCCACCCACACCGCGCCCCTCCCCGTCTTTATAGCCTCCGCGTCTTGTTTTCTTCGTTTGCCCCCTCCCATCTCCCGAATGCCATGCCATGCCAGCAGCGTTACGCGTGCCCCTCCCCTGTCCACACACTACCGCGAAACGAACAGCCTTTCCGGGCCACATGCAGGGCACGCCCACCGCCATTCCCGGACGCAATTCTCAAAACAACACACACACACACACACACACACACACAATGGCTTTGCACACGAACATAGACGGCACGGGCACTGTCGTACATTCTTCCTCAGAACCATCTCAACGAACGTTACGTTACGTTACACACACATCCGGGAAAGCAAAGCAACGCAACGCACAATTCAGCCGTCAAAGGTAACGTTCACCACGGCAGACACTTGCCGCCGCGCCGTTACACGCATTTCAGTGCGGCTACAATACACCTCCGACACGGCAACGTTCCGTTGCTCTACACTGCGTTTCTCCGTTTTGTTTGGTTTTTTTTCCGTTTTCTCTCTCTCTCTCTCTCTCTCTCTCTCTCTCTCTATATTTTTGTTTTTTTTTTTTTTTCCCCTCTGTCCTTTCCTCCACCATTCTCTCCTCACGTTCTGCCCAGACATTCGACCGATCAGAGGTTCGTTCACCTTTCGGTAACCGTTCTCAGCGCGACGGTGTACCAACGGTATGACGGTATGACGGGTGTTCAAGACGTCCGGTGTACCGCGCCGATCGACAGTTTCCCAGAGGCGACGGATCGGACCACATCACCGACATACACACAAACACGTGTACGCACATTCGCCAAAGCGACCGTCGTCTTCTAGCGTCGCGCTTACTCTACTGTACTGCACTGGACACGCGAGCATGCATCTTCAATGACGACGTCGGTGTGCGTGCGTCGTACGCACACAAGCAGACACAGTCAGTCAGACACGACTATCGAAATCAGAGTCGGGGGAAAGGTACATATCATCGTGCGTGTCGCCCGTACAATGCAATACACAGTGGTGTCTCAATGCGCGTTCACATTCAAACGTCACTCACACGCCTCCACGCTCCATTTACAGACACATTTCACCCTCGCCATATATGGCGTGCAAACCGACCCGCAAACGGCCGTCGTTACACACTGACATTCCCAACAATCGCGTTTCGTTTCCACCCGTCACGTAACTAACCGGCACCTCCATCCAAAGGGCACATCACCGATCGCACTTCCCCACCCCCCTCGCAGACAACGAGTTGTGCGCACGTGCCTCCATTCCACGTCACACCGTGGCCGTACCCCGCAACACGCGACGCGCCCCCTAAACAATCAAATTATTCATCGCATCGGCCACCCCACCCCGTCGCGTCGCAACCAAAGCGGTAGCTATTGCCGCCGTCCACCCACTCACACACAAAACAAAACAAAAACAACAACAATTCCGCCCTTCCCGCAAAGGCCATTTGGTGGCCCTGAAAAGGGCCGTTTTGCCGCTCTCGCAACGGAGGATCTCCTTCCATTCCAGAGCCACCTCCTTACTTGGAGCTCGTGTACTTGGTCACCGCCTTCGTGCCCTCGCTCACGGCGTGCTTGGCCAGCTCGCCAGGCAGCAACAGCCGCACAGCGGTCTGGATCTCGCGGGACGTGATGGTCGAGCGCTTGTTGTAGTGCGCCAGGCGAGACGCCTCGGCCGCGATGCGCTCGAAAATGTCGTTCACGAAGCTGTTCATGATGCTCATCGCCTTCGACGAGATGCCCGTGTCAGGGTGCACCTGCTTCAGCACCTTGTAGATGTAGATGGCATAGCTCTCCTTCCTCTTGCGCTTCTTCTTCTTGTCGCCCTTCGAAATGTTCTTCTGCGCCTTGCCAGCCTTCTTGGCGGCCTTCCCGCTAGTCTTGGGCGGCATCGCAAACAAACAAGAACGTACGGCAGCAACACCAGCAGCAAGCGCTCCGCTCTAGTCAGCGTCTCCCCACACAGTGGCACCCAGCGCGCCCCGCCGCCGCACCTTTACCAGCTCGCCCCGTTGCGGCCGCCGACCAATGGGCCGCGAGCGCAACCGGCCGCCGCACCCGAGAGCATAAAGGACCCCCACCCCTGGCGGCGCCGCACTCGCTGAGTGGCAGTCAAGGGTTGAGCTTGCTCCTCTTACTCGCTTACTGTCAGCCATAGGCCCCCGCTTGCACGGGTGACAAACCAGGTGCGACTTCGGCTTCGCTTTTATTAAAGCGTTGGCGAGTGCACACGTCGAAGCGCAGCACGGTCAGGGTGCATGATGAGCAAATTGTCGTGTGCGGTTTCGAGCTGCGGTGACGATTCGGGGTCCCAGCAGCTTGCTGCTGGCGGCGTCGATGTCGTCTCCTCGATGTCGCGGGCCGCTTTTCCGGGCGGTTCGGGTACTTTTGCTGCCGCAGAGCCATGCTCTGCTCCCCCGAGTGTTAGGGACTCTGCAGGTCAGGGCCTGGTCACTGGCCAGTGTCCCGCGCCTGCCAGTTTGTTAGGGCCTAGTACAGCCGCCGGAAACCTAACGGTGTCGGCAACGAAGGCGGCGACTGGCATACCCAAGGCAGCCCTTGACTTTGCTTCCATTTCCAACCCCAACGAGGACAATAGGGCGCTTAACGCCGTCACACAACGAACCAGCACTACGTCTTTCATTGTCAGCATGACCAGCGCCACTAATTCCCCCAACCCAGACGTTGACAGGCTACTCTTAGAAAACGCACAGAATAACCTCCTCCCTTATCTTGCGTCCCGCAGGCGCGAAAAGGAGAATCGTCTCCCAGTGAAAATTCTTCCGAAACCCACTTCCAAAGCCCAACCCAAACCATCCCGCAAAACCACTCCCAACCTCAAATCCCCACACACTCCGTCCCCTAAAGTCAAACTCTCCAGAACCCAGAAAAAGAACAGAGGCAGGCGCAAGAATCTCCTAAAGAGACTTAAAGTTTCCAGCCAACCTCCGGAAGCTGAAAACAAGGAAAAGGAGGAACACGATTCCGACTCAGATAACCCTCTAGTTATCGATGAAACAAGGCAGGAGCAGGGAAACGAGACCGGGGAAACCGCTATTAGCGGCGAAGGCGACGGTTTTCAACTAGCTAGAAAAACTGTCCGCCAACCCACACCCCCGCCAGCCACGGAGGCGGCACCAACATCTAACCGTTTTTCTGCCATTGATGACGAACCCACGACCAATGATGCGCCACCCCAAGAACCAGTGGGCTCGCAGAAACGAGCATACCTCCCCCCAATCGTCGCGGAATTTGATAGGGACTACAAAGAGCTCTATGATTTGGTGAAGAGCTTAGTAGGCGATAGATTCAAAGCCAAACCGGCAGGGGGCGACAAAATAAAACTCACCCTCCACTCCATGGAGGAATACATGGCGGTAAAACAACTCCTGAGCGATAAGAAAATACCGCACTATACTTTTCCAACTGAACGGATCAGGAACCTGAATATAGTTATACGCGACCTACCGCGCAAACTATCGCCCTCAGCGATAAAAGAAGACCTGATCCGTCAGAATTTCGACGTAAAGACGGTCACACAGATGAAACCACCTGGTTCTAACAACAAGTGGCCCCTATACCTCGCCATAATGCCAGACACACCCATAAACAAAAAGCCCATGAGGAGTGTCCTACAAATTCCTGTAACCACCGAGCTACTGAAAAAGAAAAATCGATCGCAGCAATGTTTTAGGTGTCAGGGACTGGGACATGTGGCCTCACACTGCGACATGCCTGTACGATGCAGGAAGTGTGCGGAGGGACATGACTCCAGGACCTGTCAAATAAAAATTGACGACCCAAGAATAAAGTGTGCGCTATGCGGCGAAGGGCACACCGCCAGCTACCTGGGGTGCAGGGTTCATAAGAACTACGCCCAACGCTATCGAGGCACGAATGCACCTCCAAACAAACCCCAGGCTAAACCTCCAAACCGACCTGAAACCACTAGACGAGATAGGCCGGCCTACAGAGGCAAATCCCGGGAGGTGACGGCCGCCGCGACGTTCGCAAACATCGCGGCCGACACTGAGGCGCGTAGTAGCGCCCCTCTGCCGGCCGTGGTGGGACCGGAATCTTGCGGCCGACGCTCACCGGAAACAACCCAGGACACTCCTCCCCCTGACCAGATCCCTAACGACGGAGAATGCCCTAGGGAAGTCCTAACCCCTGCCCCAAAGACCAGTCTGCAGCGGGCGGAGGGAGCGGTCCGTCGGACTGATGGCAGACACCCTGTCACCCAAAGTCTGAGCGAAGCTGCCCCCTCGCCTGCCACTGACGATCCTGTGCTGGGAGTCATGTCCCAAACTCTGAATCTTCTCGCACAGATGATGCGGGAAATTCAGCAGCAAAATGCACAGATCCTCGCCGCCCTACAAGCAGCAGTTAAGCAGTCGCATCCCTCAGCGACTTCCCAAGCAACAACAACAGCCAAACATGGATAGACGCCCCCACATTCAAGGACTGAAAATGTGCGTCTTTAACGCAGACGGCATCTTCAACCAAGTCATGGAGTTCCGAGAGCTCATGAAGGAGCTTAATATCGACGTTTGCATGATGTCCGAAACACACCTTAAACCGGGAGTAAAAGCGGCAGTCCCAAACTATAACAGTTACAGACGTGATAGGCCAACCGCAGGAGGCGGGGTGGCCATATACGTAAAGAGAGGGATCCCCCACCACCAGATATTCCCCCCAGCTACCCGCTCGTTAGAAACGGTAGCTGTGGAAATAGCCACAGTTACAGGCCCCCTCACAGTCGTTGCAGCTTACCGCCAACCGACCCCAACTTTAGATGAGGACGACATTCCCGCACTTGCACAAATCAGAGGCAAGCTCCTAATAGGAGGAGACCTCAATGCAAAACATGCAGACTGGCACTCTAGAGTCACGACCAGAGCCGGTCGTCAACTGCAACGACTCGCGCGAGACCACCAGTTCGACGTCTGGGGCCCAGAAGAGCCGACACACTTCCCTAAAAACGGAGGCCGGCCAGACGTCCTCGACATAGCTCTCACTAGGAGAATAACAGGCTTCGTGACCGCGAGAACAATAAATAGAATGTCCTCCGATCACAACCCAGTTATATTCGAGGTCGATGTGGGAGAAAGGGTAGCTCTCCCACAACACCAGGTGTCGTATAAGCACACGAACTGGGAGCACTTTCAGGTAAATGTCGCTTCTGAAATAGCTCGCGCCCCGCCTCCAACTGCAGATACTGCAGAACAGGCGCTTAAAGACCTCACCAACACGATCCTGCAGGCTGCTGAGGAGGCCACACCCCGGCAGCGGGAAGGCCCGCCTCCTCAAATACAACTCCCGGAGCACCTGCTTGCGCAAATTAGGCACAAAAACAGGGTCGCAAAAGAATGGAAAATAACAAGAAATCCGGCAACTAGGAGGCTGCTCAACCGTCTACAGAGAGAGTTGAAAGTAGCACTCAATGAGCACCGCAACCAGCAATGGTCTGCCCGCCTATCAGCCCTCAAAGTAGACGACAACAGCCTATGGCAAGCTACCAAGCAATTCACACGAACACGCGCGCGTATGCCGCCTCTGCACGGCGAGCGTGGAAGCCTTGTCTTCAGCCCTGTCGACAAGGCCAACGCGCTCGCCGACTCGTTCGAACAACAGTTTCAACCAGCAGAAGCGCAGGACGAGGACCACGAAATCATAGTCCGTCAGCAGCTTGCAGTATTCCTTGCAGCTGAAGACGACGAGAATGAACACACTCCACTTTTCGCCCCAGAAGACGTGGCAAAAGTCATTAGGTCCCTGCCCAACAAAAAGGCTCCAGGCCACGACCGGCTCACAAACCAGTTAGTTAAGAACCTCCCGCCATTGGCAATCACACACATCGCGAACGTCTTCAACGAGATTACTCGATCCCGCGAGTTTCCAGCGTGCTGGAAACACGCGGAGGTGGTCGCGATAGCTAAACCCGGTAAGGACCCATTATTCCCACAGCACTACAGACCGATTAGTCTTCTGCCCACTCTCAGTAAAATCTACGAGCGCCTCCTAGTCACACCCATTGAGCAACACATCTCCAGAGAGCAAGTCCTGCCTGATTTCCAGTTCGGATTCAGGCAGAAACACTCCGCCCCCCAACAAATCATGAGAGTCGTTGAAGCAGCCACCGAGGCCTTCAACCGCAGAAGCTACTGTGGGATAGTGCTACTTGATGTAGCCAAAGCCTTCGATTCCGTATGGCACAATGGGCTATTGTACAAACTATACACACAAGGCTTCCCCGGGACGATAGTAAAGTTACTCAAAAGCTATCTCTCGAATAGGACATTTTCCGTCAGGGTTGACAACTCCCTGTCGACAAAAAGACGCATACGTGCAGGGGTGCCCCAGGGATCGGTGCTAGGGCCTGTCCTGTACAGCCTGTACACGGCAGACACACCCACCTCACCCCTGGTGCACACTGCACAATATGCAGATGATACTGCATTTTTCACCCGCAACCCAAACAGGGATCTGGTCACAAGACGCCTCCAAAGAGTTCTAAACGCCACAGAGGAATGGTCTAAAAGGTGGCGCATCACAATTAACAGCGGCAAGACCCAGGCTATGATGATTACGCGCCGATTAGGACCGCGAGGACCTCGCAGGCGACCACCCTTAAATCTAAGATTAAACGGGCAAGAACTGCCCTGGCGCAACACCGCAAAGTATCTAGGGGTGACCCTAGATAAGAGGCTGACATGGCAGGCGCATATTGACGACGTGCGCCGCCGAGCCAGCGCCCGCCTGAGCGTACTATACCCGGTCCTTAATACTGGTAGCGGGCTAACAGCAGACCTAGGAGTACGCGTCTACTGCACCCTCATACGCCCCATAATGGAATACGCGTGCCCAGTATGGGGCTATGCGGCCAAGACACACGTACTCAAACTCCAAAGGGTACAAAACAGGGCCCTCAAACGTGCCTTACACCTCCCCTCCCGATTCCCCACAGACGACCTACACGCGTCTGCGGACGTAATACGCCTACAACAACGTATTGTTGACCTAGCTAAAGCGTTCTACGAAACAGCTAGCAGGTCAACAAACCCCCTCATAAACTCACTGGGTCATTACGACCCCACCACCAAGCGTCACAGAACACCCAGGTCACTACTCTTTGACTGAACACACACTCGCCCTCCATCACATCACTCTCTTTCACACCCATCAATTCACCATCATCATCACCCACAAATCGCCACAGATCAGGCAGCACAAGTTAAAATAGCAAACACGCACATAACCACACAAGACATACCACAAAAGTAAAGACACAACAAAAACAACCACACATTTCCCAATCGAAGTAAATGTCTGAGGACAAAAACTTCACCTCTAGTCACCCTGAAGGTCAGGGTACAAAATGTGCGAGCGGTGGCGGCGCCGCCACTCCGCTGCTCGACTCGCTGCGGCTCGCACCGTCGTTCGTCTCGTCTCGTTTTTACACCACAGCGCATCGCCATGTCCGGACGCGGAAAGGGAGGCAAAGTCAAGGGCAAGTCAAAGTCCCGCTCAAGCAGGGCCGGGCTCCAGTTCCCGGTCGGCAGAATCCACCGCCTCCTGCGCAAGGGAAACTACGCCGAGCGCGTCGGCGCCGGGGCGCCCGTCTACCTCGCCGCCGTCATGGAGTACCTCGCGGCTGAGGTGCTCGAGCTGGCCGGAAACGCGGCCCGCGACAACAAGAAGACGCGCATCATCCCGCGCCACCTGCAGCTTGCCATCCGCAACGACGAGGAGCTCAACAAGCTCCTGTCGGGCGTCACCATCGCACAGGGTGGTGTCCTGCCCAACATCCAGGCCGTCCTGCTGCCAAAGAAGACCGAGAAGAAGGCCTAAACAGAGAGGCCAGGCACTCGGCACGCCGCGCTTTGCCGGCTCGCCTCGGCTCACAACAATCGGCCCTTTTCAGGGCCACCACACAAACCTACGTCCAAAGCAAAATTTCAGTCGTCCTCGCCGCGCTTTACTTTACTTTAACTTCACTTCCACAGCCGCCGCCGGCAAGAAGACCGTACCAACTGCTACGATTGCAGGGGGAGATATTCTGCGAGGTACCTCGGTGTCACGCCTGACATCCAAGTGTCACATAGGGGAACTTGGCACAAACGCTCACGCCAGGATGCAGATCCTGTACCCCTGTTCCCTCGACCCCGCAACAGGGGTAGCGATACTGGAAATATGCGCGCCCTGTATGGGGCTATGCAGCCAGATCGACGATGCATCGCCTACAGAAGGGTCCAAAGCAGAGCGCTCTACGACGGGCCTTACACGTCCCCGCGGCAGACCTGCCTAGAACCACCCACAACACGATTCCGCGCCCTGGCAGAAGCGTTCTACGCCACCGCGCGGAATTCAGAAAATGACTATTACGTCTTGACCCTTGGGCAATATGAACAGATGTGCAAGACCCGACCCGAGTCGCTACTCCAGCAGTAGCACAAACAGAACACATAATCACTCTCAACAAACAGCAACGTCCGAAAAAGCACACTACCAAAGATAAGAACAACACACAGAAAAGAGGAGCAAATGTCCACAGGCGACAATAACCTCCACCAACTCCCCCTCTAACGGTAGAGGACTAAAACAGAGAAGAACAAGAAGAGCCGCCGCCATCTTGTCGTCCACAGCCCGTGTGGCCCAACAAACAAACACACACACACACACACACACACACACACACACACACACACACACACACATTTCTCTTGTTTTGTTTCGTTTGCCTCAAGCACCTCCACGCACGCACAGTCGCCTTCCAAACGACAACGACAGCAATAATCACCACTGTTAAACGAGCGTGTCGACACACCGCCCTCCACTCCCGCGCGCCCCATACAAACGAAACAGCTGATGCGGCCGCCTATGGGCACGCCTTGCCTCGGCAACTCCAACGCCGCCGCAAACACACAGCCAAAACCACGCAAATATTCACCGCCTCTCGCACAACAACAACAACACACAGCCCGGCGTCTCCATCGATCGATAAACAAAACAAACACACAACGCCCTCTCTCGCGCGCACACACACACACACAGCCACAAGACCCGCTTCCTTTCCTTTCTCCCAGTCACGTCACGTCAGTCAAACGCAAACGAAATGAAATGAAGAATGAAAGAAAGAAGGCAGGCAGGCAGGCAGGCAGGCAGGCAGGCAGGCAGGCAGGCAACACACGCAGCAACAACACAGACTCTTTCGCACTTTTCAATTTCCGAACAGTGTGGTGGCCCTGAAAAGGGCCGTTTTCGTCTCTCCCACGGCCGCGGGAAGGCCATCGCGGCACAGCACACCGGCTGCGACGCGCCTAACCGCCGAAACCGTACAGGGTGCGCCCCTGCCTCTTCAGGGCGTACACCACGTCCATCGCCGTCACAGTCTTGCGCTTGGCGTGCTCAGTGTACGTCACCGCGTCGCGGATCACGTTCTCCAGGAACACCTTCAGCACTCCGCGGGTCTCCTCGTAGATCAGACCAGAGATGCGCTTCACGCCGCCCCTGCGAGCCAGGCGGCGGATCGCGGGCTTCGTGATGCCCTGGATGTTGTCGCGCAACACCTTGCGGTGCCGCTTGGCGCCACCCTTGCCGAGCCCCTTTCCTCCCTTGCCGCGGCCAGTCATCTCTTCTAAATCCTCAAAAAAGCTCAAGGCAAGCAAAACGTCTGCTGCAGCGGCTGGCTCCTCACCCGGCGCTAGCGAGTCGGCTACGGTCTGCGCCCGGCGCACGCGCCAGCCCCCCTATATAGACTCTGGCCCGCCCTCCCCCCACCACGCGCAACCGAGGGCATATAAGCGCACCACGGTGGCTGGCGCGCGCCCGTGTCGTCAAGGCAGCACCCGACGCAGCACCTCGCCTCCACGCCGCTCCGCTACCGCTACCGCTATGGCCCGCACAAAGCAAACGGCCCGCAAGTCCACCGGCGGAAAGGCGCCGCGCAAACAGCTCGCCACCAAGGCGGCGAGGAAGAGCGCGCCCGCCACCGGCGGCGTCAAGAAGCCCCACCGCTACAGGCCGGGCACCGTCGCCCTGCGAGAAATCAGGCGCTACCAGAAGAGCACAGAGCTGCTCATCCGCAAGCTGCCATTCCAGCGCCTAGTGCGCGAGATCGCCCAGGACTTCAAGACCGACCTGCGCTTCCAGAGCTCCGCGGTCATGGCCCTGCAGGAGGCCAGCGAGGCCTACCTCGTCGGCCTCTTCGAAGACACCAACCTGTGCGCAATCCACGCCAAGCGCGTCACCATCATGCCCAAGGACATCCAGCTCGCGCGCCGCATCCGCGGCGAGCGCGCCTAAACACCGCGCCAGCCGCTGGGCACCGCCCACGCACGCAACAAACAAAACGGCCCTTTTCAGGGCCACTAACATCACTCCGTCGCGAGCAAACTTTGTCGGTCGCCTCTCGCCCCACAACCACAGAACGAAAGACAAAACACCACTTCCACTTCCCGTCCGTCCGCCACAGCCGCTCTCCTCTGCCAGCTTGCTGGCGCGCGCAACAATCAACATCATCCCTCCCCGGCGCGGCGCTCAAAGCGCACAATACCCATCGGCCGACGCCGTCAACCACACGGCCGGCCGACGCTTCGTTTCGAAAAGAAAAAAAAAAAAAAACAAAAACAAACAAAAAGCCAGGCACGTCCAACGCCACCGACCCTTTCCACATCTCAACGTCCCCCGCCCCCGTTGCAAGAACAAACACACACACACAAAAGACAAGACACATCCGAGAAGACGGCAGGCAGGCAAACCAAAGTATTCAAACAACATGACACAAAACCAACCGTCGGCCGGCCGCGACCAAAAAAAAAAACGGCGACAATCAACCGCAACGACAAAACCGCTACCGCCGCCCGCACCCGCCACCGACCCCCCCGCAATCCAACCACCACGGCACGCAAACAGTGTCCACACACGGGCATACAGGAAACGCCAGACGACACAACCACACCGCAACACAAACACGACAATCAAAACCTTCCCGACGTGCTTTGATGGCCCTGAGAAGGGCCGTTTTGGGCCGCGCGTCTGTTGCGCGCCACTAGACGACGGGGACGGGGGGTGCGGACGACGGAGTCAACCGCCAACCCTTCCTTTCCCATTCCTCTCTTCTTCTCCTCTACTTCTTCTTCTTGGGCGAAGCCTTCGCCTTAGACGGCGTCGTCGCCTTCTTCGGGCGCGGCGCCTTCGGCTTCTTCGTCGGAACCTTGGCGGCCTTCTTCGCCTTCGACGGCGACTTGGCCTTGGCCGGCTTGGCAGCAGCCGCCTTCTTCGCACCGGCGGGAGCGGCCGACGCCGCAGACGCCTTCTTGGCGGCGCCCGCCTTCCGACCAGTCGCCGCCTTCACGCCACCAGCCTTCTTTGCGCCGGCCGCACGGGCGCCCTTCTTCTCCTTGCTGGCCGGAGCGGCGCGCTTCTTCTTGGCACCGCCGGCCCGAGCCTTGCCGCCCTCAGCCGCCCCGCCGCCGGCGCCGGCAAGCTTGAAAGAGCCGGACGCGCCCTTCCCCTTCGTCTGCACCAGCTCGCCCGCCACCACGGCCGACTTGAGGTACTTCTTGATAAACGGCGCCAGCTTCTCCGCGTCCAGCTTGTAGTGCGCGGCAATGTACTTCTTGATCGCCTGCAGCGACGATCCGCCGCGCTCCTTCAGACTCTTGATGGCGGCCGTCACCATCTCAGAGGTGCGCGGGTGCGCAGGCTTGGCGCGCGGCTTCTTCGCAGACGACGCAGACTTTGCCTTCTTCGTAGTGCCGGTGGCGGCGGGTGCCGCAGCAGTCTCGTTCGTAGCCGCCTGATCTGCCATTTCGACGACGCGCGTTAACACACAACACAGCGAGCAGCGAGAGCGAGAGGAGACACGCAGCGAGCGGAGCGCACAGCAGAGGAATAGCCGCCTCGCGCCACAGGCCCAGCCAGTGTCGCGGGCGGGCGCGGACGGCCGAGAGAGCGGCCGCCACTCTGCGCGCCGCCGCGCCGCGCCTCCCGCGCTTGCTACCGCCCAACGTCCGACAGCCTGTGCGGAGCAGCCCCACACCTGCGCCACAACCACCCGCGCCTTTCAAACCACCGAGGATGGGGCTACACACAGCCACACCACAGCCGCCAACCAGTCGCCACGGCAGCGCCGCAAACCACGGCCAAACTGCAGCCACCGCGCGCTACAGCCTGGGTCGGCCCGCCGAGAATCGCCGCCCACGCCCAAATGCCGCCCCCACAGCCCCAGCCGGCGACCGGCCACAATGGCCAAACCTTCGGCAAAAGCCCCACACCGTCGCCGCGGCAGCCCGGCCAGCGCGGCCGGCGCCACAGCCACACAAGCGGAGGCGTGCGGCGATGACGACCGTGCAAACGCACCTCCGCCGCCCCATCGCCCTCCCACCGTTTCCCGATCGGCCCGCAGCCGTCGGGCCACGTCCTCCTCCTCTCGCCCGCCAACATTCACAGCCCTTTCGTTCGTTTCCCAACAATTTCAATTGTGCCCGCCGCAAAAAACGGGCGCCGCCTGCAAAGCAACATGCTCCGCCGGAGCGCCCCTCGCCGCTTACGAGCCAACCCCTCGCCCGAGGCAAACCCGAAATCCGCAACTACAGACCAACCCAATCTGCCGTCAGCACACACGACAGCCAACATCACGCGTTACGAGTTAGACATTAGGTTCACACGTCTCGGTTAGGTTCGGTGGACGTGGGTTAGGTTAAGGGCACTTGGGTTAGGTTACGCATTCAAAACACACGTCAGGCGTCAGAGGTTACGTTAGGTTAGGTTAGGTTAAGGCCACTTGGGTTAGGTTAAGCGTCAAACTTAGGTTAAGCATTCAAACACACGTCGGGCGTCAGAGGTTAGGTTAGGTTAGGTTAGGTTAGGTTAAGGCCACTTGGGTTAGGTTAAGCCTCAAAACTTAGGTTAAGCATTCAAACACACGTCGGGCGTCAGGTGGCCGCAGCAGCCGCACCTACCTACCCACCCACCTCACGGCCGGACAGCTTGGCTTACTTGGCGCTGAGGCTGACCTCACCGCACCTCACCTCACCTCGCGCTACGCAACGCTACAGGTTCGGTTCGGTTCGCTCAGCTTAGGCTTAGAGCTTAAGCGCCGAGGTCGGATTACGACGTTGGTTCACCTTCGGGCGCCACACTTTGGGTGTAAAGGTCGCGTCGGGTCGTCGGCACGCCGCAAAAACAAAAGCGAAGCCACAGACAACGCCGACAAACGGGCAGCACGGCCACGACCAGATACCGAGCGCGAACGAGACACACGGACCACCCACCGGCCAAAGGGCACCAAACAACAAACCAGAGAGCACCACGTGTCGACCAGAGCAACCCGCCGCTCACGCGACGTGGCTGGCTGGCACCGAAGGGCCGCCGCAACTGCGCTTTCCGCGCCGGGCCGGATGCACGTGCGGCAACACCACCACCGCACACAGCCGCTGTTCAACGTCAACCAACAACACGCCGCGGTCGCAGCCTCAACGCCAGCACACGTTTGCACCACCATTCACACGCACCGCACAAACAGCTGTCGCCGACAACACAAACACACCGCAACGACGCCGCCGCCTCTACTTGTGCCGGCCACCCACCCCACCGACGGCGCACCTGTCGCCGGCCGGCAGTCGACACGGGAAACGCACACCGCCACTTCGCTCGCGCGCACGCCACCAACCAGTCGTCGTCTCCAAAACAACAAACAAACATAGGGCAGGCAACAAATCGCCTCGCACGAACCGTCCACAAAACTATCAAAGCACAGCCTCTGGCTAACGGCCACGACGCAGCGGCACGCTGCTCCTTTCCCCGCCCCACTCGATTCACGAAGGCACGCGACACCGCCAACGACGGCCTCGCTTCCCGCAACCGACACCTTTCCGCCACTACGCACAGCCGCACCCGACGCCCGTGGCAACGACACAACTACTGCACTATCCACCGCCGCCTCCCCCTTCCCGTCGTACACACACACACAGCCAGCCAGCCAGCCAAAACCACACCAACGACCCAAACATGCACGTGCAACGGCACACCCCAACCAGTCAACGTCGACAACCACACGCACGGCTCGAAACCGGCGCCCTTCCACGTTGCCATCAAGCTACACACAAGACACAAGGGACCAACAACAGCAAGCCTGCCCGCCCGCCCGCCCGCCCCACTCTCACGCCGCAAAAAAGCACACCGAAACCGCCAAACGCACATTCCCATCGCACCGACACCGACCGGCTCGCTACCACCACACCTCTCGGCAGCCGTTTCGCAAACATGACACGGCGCGACATGACATCACGACCAACTCAACTCTCCTCTCCCGACGCCTTCGGCCGGAGCACAACGCCGCCAATTCGCCACACACACACAGTCACACAGTCGACAGGCGCCCGCCCGCCCTCCCTCCCTGCACGACGCCGCGCAGCAAAGGCGCCCGCAAACACATACCTCTCCTCTCTCTCGGCCGCCCGACGCGCCAACCGCCACACCGCCAGCCACTCGCAATTGTGCACTGCCGCCAGCCACACGTCCAACACGCCGCGCCGCCTCCGGCCACCCGCCAGGGGGCGCTCACGTCCGCGACAACAGCGCGGCCCGCCGGGCCAAACCGAACCGAGCCGCCCGCCGCTGCTCTGCACATCTTCCTGCGCGCATCAACAAAACGAGGCAAGCGAGCACACCCCGTCACAACGCCACATCACGCAAATGCCGTGCCGACCTCTTGTGTCTACCGCCTAAATTGCACTCACTCACCAGCCGCCCCTTCTTCTTCCTACCTATCTATCTATCTATCTATCTGTGCGTCTGTGTCGGTCCGCGCGTGACGCCTCTCAACATCCGCCGTCGCCGTCCCCGTCCCCGTTTCCGCCCCAATGCCATCGTCGCGCCGCCTCCTCCTCCGCCCCTGTCCGGCCCGCACCACACCATACACCGCTGCTTGTCCCGGCCGTTGCCACCAAAGGCGCCTACCGCAAACGCGCCACGCCGCAGCCCCCGTGCGTGCATCTCCGTGCCGACGCTGCCTCTCTGCCCTCCCGCACGCACTCGACCGACCGACCGACATGCACTGCGTCGACGGCCTCGACAACACAGTCTCTGGCTCCGCACTGCGTCTTCCGGTACGCGCGCTGAAACACGTATGTACTCATTACCAGCGATGGCGAGGCACGACACAATCTCTGACCAGAGCGTTTCTTATCGTCGCTAGTCTGCGCCACACGACACTAGTAGCACGTAGCGGGTCGGCAGGAACAGTTGTCATCTATATGTGGCGGGTCGGGAGAGGTAGTAGTCAGTCGACAGTATCAGCGAGTGGACGGTTGTACTGAGCGGGCGGCGGCGTGCTCTTCTCGCGACTCTGGTCTCCGTTCGGGACGATGCATATTGTTATTACAGGTAAGGTAATGAAGCTGCATTGCGCAAATCTAATACTGTATGTCAATTGTAACTATTTTCTTCACAACAAAATGCCCCAATAATACTTTGTTTCCAAACAAACTTTTTTAAAGTACAACCATTCATTTCCATTTAAAGAATATTTCCTACGCATTTCCTCCAACAATCAAAATTAAATGTGAGCCGGCATTCATTGCACGACGCTGTGTACAGGTATCGACAGTTAAGAGCACATATAGATGCAGTTTGTTTTTTTTCTCTTTTGTCTCTTTTTTGTTTTTGTTTTGTTTTTTTTTTTTGACGTAACGATCTTTTGCTCTTCTTATTCTAATTTGTACGTACGCTGTTTGTTTAGATTTTTATATTGGTCATGCCACGTAGCGCTCCGCGTGAAAATCACTGCCTGTGCTGTGTGCAGTCTGTGGCTAGTTTGCATTGTTGTCATGAACTGCTATAGCTGGATGTGAACAGCGCGTAGCGTTGCGCAGTTAGGGGTGAGCCGCCAGCACTGGTGCATGTGCGGACAGAGATGGCGGACTTTTCAAATTACATATATTATGACTGGTGATGATATTAAGGGTAAATACATTGTTTGTTGTTCTCTATTAAACATCTTTACTTTGCTAACTATCCCTATCGGTAGTTAGTGCCCTCCGTGGTTTGGAATCTCTTATTTTAGCTGGCAGCAGTGGTGCTCGCTGTATTGCAGTAGTTCGAGTAATGAAGATTTTTGTGAGGTAAGTGATTTCCGACAGGTGTACTTTAATATTACTCAGGGCCATTCTTTTGCAGGGATCTTTGATAGTCAGATTGCGTTGCGCTCAAAATATTGTGTGTCAGTTTAAGCACAGTTTTGTATACATTGTTGTTCAAAGGGAGACGTTTCAGAATACACAGGGCCGAAGGTCAGCCAGCGCTGCCCTTACAACGTTTAGCGGGTTTTCAATTATGTCTGTTGAGATGTTCATGGTTCATTATTTCCATTCATCATATTATCGCGAGTTTCTCATCAATCTTCGTTCGTTCATTTTCTAGGGACGTTAACAACATTCTGGCACACTTTTATCATCATTCACTCACTCACTCACTCACTTACTTACGACTATTTGTGCGGGGAGGTTACACTTGGGTCCATTTCCATTTCCATTTCCATTTCCATTCAATGTTGATAGACCTTTCTTTTTTTTGTTTTTTTTTTTTTTTGTTGTTGTTGTTTTGTTGCTGGCAGGTTACAAAAGGCCTCACTTTATGTTGGTTGCAGCAGCGTTTTTCTCCTTCTTCTAGTGTTTTCCCCGCCCCTCCCGCATCCGTCGGTCTCACCACGTTCACTGACAGCCGCGTCTGCGGCTACACCACAACGGCCCCCTCCCGGCAACCCATTCGTTTTCTCTTCTTTTGCACAAAAACAACGCCGCACGCGCCAGCCGAGCGCAGCGCAAGCCACCCACACCGCGCCCCTCCCCGTCTTTATAGCCTCCGCGTCTTGTTTTCTTCGTTTGCCCCCTCCCATCTCCCGAATGCCATGCCATGCCAGCAGCGTTACGCGTGCCCCTCCCCTGTCCACACACTACCGCGAAACGAACAGCCTTTCCGGGCCACATGCAGGGCACGCCCACCGCCATTCCCGGACGCAATTCTCAAAACAACACACACACACACACACACACACACACACAATGGCTTTGCACACGAACATAGACGGCACGGGCACTGTCGTACATTCTTCCTCAGAACCATCTCAACGAACGTTACGTTACGTTACACACACATCCGGGAAAGCAAAGCAACGCAACGCACAATTCAGCCGTCAAAGGTAACGTTCACCACGGCAGACACTTGCCGCCGCGCCGTTACACGCATTTCAGTGCGGCTACAATACACCTCCGACACGGCAACGTTCCGTTGCTCTACACTGCGTTTCTCCGTTTTGTTTGGTTTTTTTTCCGTTTTCTCTCTCTCTCTCTCTCTCTCTCTCTCTCTCTCTCTATATTTTTTTTTTTTTTTTTTTTTTCCCCCTCTGTCCTTTCCTCCACCATTCTCTCCTCACGTTCTGCCCAGACATTCGACCGATCAGAGGTTCGTTCACCTTTCGGTAACCGTTCTCAGCGCGACGGTGTACCAACGGTATGACGGTATGACGGGTGTTCAAGACGTCCGGTGTACCGCGCCGATCGACAGTTTCCCAGAGGCGACGGATCGGACCACATCACCGACATACACACAAACACGTGTACGCACATTCGCCAAAGCGACCGTCGTCTTCTAGCGTCGCGCTTACTCTACTGTACTGCACTGGACACGCGAGCATGCATCTTCAATGACGACGTCGGTGTGCGTGCGTCGTACGCACACAAGCAGACACAGTCAGTCAGACACGACTATCGAAATCAGAGTCGGGGGAAAGGTACATATCATCGTGCGTGTCGCCCGTACAATGCAATACACAGTGGTGTCTCAATGCGCGTTCACATTCAAACGTCACTCACACGCCTCCACGCTCCATTTACAGACACATTTCACCCTCGCCATATATGGCGT
Organism: Schistocerca cancellata; assembly: GCF_023864275.1. Taxonomy (NCBI): domain Eukaryota; kingdom Metazoa; phylum Arthropoda; class Insecta; order Orthoptera; family Acrididae; genus Schistocerca; species Schistocerca cancellata. The sequence goes on along the minus strand of NW_026047140.1, from coordinate 439,689 downwards.
GCAAACCGACCCGCAAACGGCCGTCGTTACACACTGACATTCCCAACAATCGCGTTTCGTTTCCACCCGTCACGTAACTAACCGGCACCTCCATCCAAAGGGCACATCACCGATCGCACTTCCCCACCCCCCTCGCAGACAACGAGTTGTGCGCACGTGCCTCCATTCCACGTCACACCGTGGCCGTACCCCGCAACACGCGACGCGCCCCCTAAACAATCAAATTATTCATCGCATCGGCCACCCCACCCCGTCGCGTCGCAACCAAAGCGGTAGCTATTGCCGCCGTCCACCCACTCACACACAAAACAAAACAAAAACAACAACAATTCCGCCCTTCCCGCAAAGGCCATTTGGTGGCCCTGAAAAGGGCCGTTTTGCCGCTCTCGCAACGGAGGATCTCCTTCCATTCCAGAGCCACCTCCTTACTTGGAGCTCGTGTACTTGGTCACCGCCTTCGTGCCCTCGCTCACGGCGTGCTTGGCCAGCTCGCCAGGCAGCAACAGCCGCACAGCGGTCTGGATCTCGCGGGACGTGATGGTCGAGCGCTTGTTGTAGTGCGCCAGGCGAGACGCCTCGGCCGCGATGCGCTCGAAAATGTCGTTCACGAAGCTGTTCATGATGCTCATCGCCTTCGACGAGATGCCCGTGTCAGGGTGCACCTGCTTCAGCACCTTGTAGATGTAGATGGCATAGCTCTCCTTCCTCTTGCGCTTCTTCTTCTTGTCGCCCTTCGAAATGTTCTTCTGCGCCTTGCCAGCCTTCTTGGCGGCCTTCCCGCTAGTCTTGGGCGGCATCGCAAACAAACAAGAACGTACGGCAGCAACACCAGCAGCAAGCGCTCCGCTCTAGTCAGCGTCTCCCCACACAGTGGCACCCAGCGGAGTCGCTCATGTCTGGGCATCTGCCCATGTAGTTTCAAAGGTCCTGTGGCTTTTGCCTTAATGCCTTCTGTCTCAACTTGGGTTTCCTGATGCATGGCTTTGTTATAATTTTAACATGTTTTGTAGAGTATTATTGTTTTCTTTGTTTAGTGTTTTGGTGTGTCTTAATACCTGAAGTGTCTGGTTAGTGTATTCTTTGGGTGTTTGTAGGTAACATGTAGTGGGTCAGCGCCCAAGGTAGTGATGGTGTCATATGGTGAGTGTTCTGCTTTTGTGTAGAAAGATTGTGTTCTTTGTTGGATGACTGTGGTGATTGTGGGTGTGTTCGTGTCTATGTGTATGAGTGTGTTTGGTACAAACCAGGGAGCGTCTGTAATTATCCTAAGGGCCTTATTTTGTACAATTTGAACTTTTCTCAGGTGAGTGTCTGCGGCCATGCCCCAGACTTCACAGCCATATAGAATTGTAGGAAGGACCACCATCTTCCAAATTTTTAGCTTGACTTTGGTGGTCAGTCCATTGCCCTTGAGCAATGGGTATAGCTGGTACAGCCTAGCCGAACCCCGATTACATGCGTCGGTTATGTGTGCGTTCCATAACAGCTTGTTGTCAATTTTTAAACCAAGGTATTTAACTGTGTCACGCCAGGGGAGGTCCCTTCCATCGATGGAGAGTTGACGGTTGGGTGGCCTTCTCCTGGTTGTGAACATAATTGAATTGCACTTGCTTGGATTTAATTTTATTTTCCAAAAGTTGCACCATTGGGTGATCTGGTCAAGGTGCCTTTGTATGTTCATGACGATGTAATTGGGGTTCGGGTGGCTGGCATATATGGCTGTGTCGTCTGCAAAGAGGGCTAGATGGGTGCTGTCCCGCTTCGGTATGTCATTGGTGTATATGCTGTACAGAATAGGTCCCAGAACAGACCCTTGGGGCACTCCTGCTTCAATGGTCTTAATGCTACTCTTAGATCTATCTATATTAACAAAGAATTTCCTGTTGCTTAAAAACGAATGGAGGATCTTCAGCAGATGCTGGGGACAGTCATACTGGTGGAGCTTGTAGATTAGGCCGTCGTGCCAGACGCGGTCAAAGGCCTTCTCAATGTCTAAGAAGACAGCCCCCGTGCTGTGCCTGTTAGCCCTAGCCTTGCAGATCTGCTCGACCACGCGGGTGGCTTGGGATATGGTGCTGTGTCCGGCACGAAAACCAAACTGTTCAGGGATGGTGATGTTTCTTTCGGTGAGGAAGTTTTGGAGTGGTTTTAGGATAAGTTGTTCCAGGACTTTGCCTAGTATGCATAGAAGGGATATGGGTCTGTAGTTCTGGGGAAAGAGAGGATTTTTGTCAGGTTTAGGAAGTGTAATGACTTTGGCTATCTTCCATGCCGATGGGAAGTGGTTGTGTTTCAGGCAGGCGTTGAGGATGTTGGTTAGGAAAAGGAAAGCTGAGTTGGGGAGGTGTTTGAGCTGTAGTGGCTTTATGCCGTCGGGGCCTGGGGATTTGGAGTTGCCGATCCCGTTTATGGTCGAGCAGACTGTTTGGTAGGACACAGGCTCAAATACGGTGTCAGGGCGTCTTCTCAGGATACCTGGGACTGAACGAATAACTCTCTCTTCGTGCTCGTCAGCGTCTTCGTCATCGATTATGTTCTCGCGAAACTGAAGCTCTAGCGAGTTTGCCATAGCTTCAGCTTTTTCGGGAGGATCGTAGACGAGTCCATTTTCGCCGTGGAGCGGTTTAATGGATTTAGACGTCTCCTTACGCGACTTTACAATTCGCCAAAATTTCTGTGGGTTGTCATGTGTTTCCTGAAGTGTCTGCTCCCAGCGCGCACTTCTGTACTCTTGCAGGTGGACCCTCACTTCCTGAGCTAGGCTGCTCGCTATGCGCCTGTCGATGGGGTCTCTGTAGGCCTGCCATCGTTTCCTGAAGCGGCGTTTAGTGCGTAGCAGCTCTTGTATTTCCTCTGGCAGGTCTTGGCGCCTGTTCAGGTGTCTAGTCCTAGTGGTTGTTTGCCTGCTACAGACTTTTAAAATGTCGGTAAAGTGCTCCACGGCATTTTCTATGTCCCTTCGGTTGTTGAGCGTAGGAGTTTCTGTGGTGTGAAGGTCAACGAGAGTCCTGTATTCGTTCCAGTCGGTTTCGTACGTGTAGTAGGCCTTGTCTGCTCCTTTGTGTCTGGCACCGGCTAGCTCTAAGCCTACGGGGTTGTGGTCAGAGTCAAGGTCATTGAACACTACTGGGTTGAGTGCCCATTGGAAGTTTTTAGTCACAAATATATCCAAAATGTCCGGACGGACAGTTTCGTTTGTGTGGAAATGGGTCGGTTCGTCGGGGGCGACGATACTGACCTCATTATGGTTTAGGATATAGTTGTGCAGTGCCCTACCGCAGGCGTTGCTGACCCTACAACCCCAGGCACGGTTTTTGGCATTCAAGTCTCCACCGAGTATGACTTTGGGGCCTAAGTTTAATAGTAAATCTATGTCGTTAGTGGGGATGTTCCTACCAGGCGGGTGATAGACTGCAACTAATATTACAAGGCCTTGTTCTGTTTTGATTTCAACTGCACTTGCCTCGACTCTCTCGAGTTGGGGCAAGTCTACTAACCTATGGGCTAACCTATTTTTAACTAATACTAGTGTGCCTCCTCCAGGGCGGTTTACTCTATCATTCCTATACATACTGAAGTTTCTTATAGCTAAGGTCTGTTCTGGGCGCAGGTGCGTCTCTGATATGAGCGCTATATCGACACCATTGTCATCGAGAAAGTGCTCCAGCGTATGCTTCTGATTCGAAATGCCATTGGCATTCCAGTTTATTATGAAGAGTGATCTTCTTTGATTACGGTCCATCAAAGAAAGACAAGATAGATGATGCTATTATTAACAGCTTTGACAGCTTGTCTGGGACTGCTTGAACTTGCTCCACCGTTGATTTGATGGTGCTGATTACTTTGGGTATGTTGAAGGAACCCAGCACGCTGGCTAGGCCTTGCAGTTGGGTCAGTGTGTCGTCAGCTGCAGCTGAGTTGCCTGGCGGGAGGTTCCAGGCCGACTGCGCGCGGCCGGCGGCCGGCAGTGTGTGCCTCGCCGCTGCGGCGAGGGAGTGGGGGGCGGCGGCTGAGGTGGAGGGGGTAGCAGCAGGCTGCCTCGCGGCAGTCGCCGCCTGACCTTGTTGCTGAGCGCGTCCGCGCGAGTTTAATATGGGGAAATTCCTGGGATTGTTAGCAGGGGCTGGATTTGGTTTTCCAGCTTCCGCTTTTGGTTTGTTCTGCATGGATTGCGTGACAGCTATCCACGTGGGGCATTTTTTGTAACTAGCAGGGTGTTTACCCTCGCAGTGAACACATGTTGGGTCTGCTTCCCTAGGCTTTTTGCACAGGGAGGTGAGGTGTGGGCCTGCGCACTTTACACAGCGCGGGTCCAACCTGCAGTTTCGGCTGCCATGGTGAAACCTCTGGCACCGGTAGCACTGTTGTGGCCCTTCCTTCCTCCTGTAAGACTCTATAGTACAAGTGGTGTAGAGAAGCCTATTTACTTTATAGATTTCGCCTGCATTTTGCCCTTTGACAATGGTGGCGATATAGTTAGGCTTTTTAACCAGTGTTGGCACACCGTTTACGTCCTTCCATTCTTTCATCTGGATAACGCTCTGGACGTTGAAGTTGAGGTCCTTGAGCGCGTCATGAATTTCAACCGGCTCAATAAAGCTGGGTAGTTTCTTTATTACGACTTTCTGGAGCTTTGACGGCTCCAGGTCGTAGGTGTGGTACTGAATACCACGAATGGCTAAGTTGGTTAAGATGTGCTGGTAGTCCTCGGCATTGTCGAGTTGATACTTCACTGTGTCGCCCCTATAGGCGCACTGGATTTTGCTTTTGAGCCCGGGCTCTACTTCCTTCACGAAGTCTATGTAATCCTTCGTGCGGTAGCTTATAATAGGGGGGATACGTAACTTTTTAACCTGTGGTTTAGACGTCCCTGGACGGGGAGCGTCAGAAGCATCTTGTGGGAGTGCTTCAAACCTGTTTGAAGTGGGGACAGTCACCACATCCATTTCCTCAGCGTCATCGGGTGGAAGGGGAGCAGCAAGTGCTGCAGCCTCGTCCTGCATGGCCTGTCTTTTGTTACTGCATGCAGACGTGGACCCTGGTTCGCCTGCTTCCTCGTGTTGTTTGTGTTTTCGTGTCTGTCTGTGTTGAGGCATGATTAGGCTGCGGTAGCCCTTATAAGGGCCGCCACAGCGGTCTGGTGTACTTAACTGCCCAGGGGCAGCAAGTTGAGACTTCTGGCACAAGGAAAAACCACCAGGCACCACGCAATGACTGCCAGTTGCACCTTCGTTAACACCGCAGGGTGTCCAGTGCAGTGCTGACCCTATGATACACGACCGCGGGTTACCGGGCAGCGCCACGGACCCTGGATCGGAAAAATCCCTACTCTCGGAGGATGCGGGGAGGATGCCCCGCCGCGTGATGTCGTGGCAGTGGGAATAACACGACAATTTTGCTGGCTACATACTCGGTGAGCAGTGGCAGCCTCGGAGAATTACCCACGTCGAATCTCGGCGTATCGCACAAAGACAGCGGCAAGCACACGAGCGTCCAAGCGAGTCGGCGTCTCAGCACGGAATGGCGGGCGGCACCGGCACCCAGCGCGCCCCGCCGCCGCACCTTTACCAGCTCGCCCCGTTGCGGCCGCCGACCAATGGGCCGCGAGCGCAACCGGCCGCCGCACCCGAGAGCATAAAGGACCCCCACCCCTGGCGGCGCCGCCACTCCGCTGCTCGACTCGCTGCGGCTCGCACCGTCGTTCGTCTCGTCTCGTTTTTACACCACAGCGCATCGCCATGTCCGGACGCGGAAAGGGAGGCAAAGTCAAGGGCAAGTCAAAGTCCCGCTCAAGCAGGGCCGGGCTCCAGTTCCCGGTCGGCAGAATCCACCGCCTCCTGCGCAAGGGAAACTACGCCGAGCGCGTCGGCGCCGGGGCGCCCGTCTACCTCGCCGCCGTCATGGAGTACCTCGCGGCTGAGGTGCTCGAGCTGGCCGGAAACGCGGCCCGCGACAACAAGAAGACGCGCATCATCCCGCGCCACCTGCAGCTTGCCATCCGCAACGACGAGGAGCTCAACAAGCTCCTGTCGGGCGTCACCATCGCACAGGGTGGTGTCCTGCCCAACATCCAGGCCGTCCTGCTGCCAAAGAAGACCGAGAAGAAGGCCTAAACAGAGAGGCCAGGCACTCGGCACGCCGCGCTTTGCCGGCTCGCCTCGGCTCACAACAATCGGCCCTTTTCAGGGCCACCACACAAACCTACGTCCAAAGCAAAATTTCAGTCGTCCTCGCCGCGCTTTACTTTACTTTAACTTCACTTCCACAGCCGCCGCCGGCAAGAAGACCGTACCAACTGCTACGATTGCAGGGGGAGATATTCTGCGAGGTACCTCGGTGTCACGCCTGACATCCAAGTGTCACATAGGGGAACTTGGCACAAACGCTCACGCCAGGATGCAGATCCTGTACCCCTGTTCCCTCGACCCCGCAACAGGGGTAGCGATACTGGAAATATGCGCGCCCTGTATGGGGCTATGCAGCCAGATCGACGATGCATCGCCTACAGAAGGGTCCAAAGCAGAGCGCTCTACGACGGGCCTTACACGTCCCCGCGGCAGACCTGCCTAGAACCACCCACAACACGATTCCGCGCCCTGGCAGAAGCGTTCTACGCCACCGCGCGGAATTCAGAAAATGACTATTACGTCTTGACCCTTGGGCAATATGAACAGATGTGCAAGACCCGACCCGAGTCGCTACTCCAGCAGTAGCACAAACAGAACACATAATCACTCTCAACAAACAGCAACGTCCGAAAAAGCACACTACCAAAGATAAGAACAACACACAGAAAAGAGGAGCAAATGTCCACAGGCGACAATAACCTCCACCAACTCCCCCTCTAACGGTAGAGGACTAAAACAGAGAAGAACAAGAAGAGCCGCCGCCATCTTGTCGTCCACAGCCCGTGTGGCCCAACAAACAAACACACACACACACACACACACACACACACACACACACACACACACACATTTCTCTTGTTTTGTTTCGTTTGCCTCAAGCACCTCCACGCACGCACAGTCGCCTTCCAAACGACAACGACAGCAATAATCACCACTGTTAAACGAGCGTGTCGACACACCGCCCTCCACTCCCGCGCGCCCCATACAAACGAAACAGCTGATGCGGCCGCCTATGGGCACGCCTTGCCTCGGCAACTCCAACGCCGCCGCAAACACACAGCCAAAACCACGCAAATATTCACCGCCTCTCGCACAACAACAACAACACACAGCCCGGCGTCTCCATCGATCGATAAACAAAACAAACACACAACGCCCTCTCTCGCGCGCACACACACACACACAGCCACAAGACCCGCTTCCTTTCCTTTCTCCCAGTCACGTCACGTCAGTCAAACGCAAACGAAATGAAATGAAGAATGAAAGAAAGAAGGCAGGCAGGCAGGCAGGCAGGCAGGCAGGCAGGCAGGCAGGCAACACACGCAGCAACAACACAGACTCTTTCGCACTTTTCAATTTCCGAACAGTGTGGTGGCCCTGAAAAGGGCCGTTTTCGTCTCTCCCACGGCCGCGGGAAGGCCATCGCGGCACAGCACACCGGCTGCGACGCGCCTAACCGCCGAAACCGTACAGGGTGCGCCCCTGCCTCTTCAGGGCGTACACCACGTCCATCGCCGTCACAGTCTTGCGCTTGGCGTGCTCAGTGTACGTCACCGCGTCGCGGATCACGTTCTCCAGGAACACCTTCAGCACTCCGCGGGTCTCCTCGTAGATCAGACCAGAGATGCGCTTCACGCCGCCCCTGCGAGCCAGGCGGCGGATCGCGGGCTTCGTGATGCCCTGGATGTTGTCGCGCAACACCTTGCGGTGCCGCTTGGCGCCACCCTTGCCGAGCCCCTTTCCTCCCTTGCCGCGGCCAGTCATCTCTTCTAAATCCTCAAAAAAGCTCAAGGCAAGCAAAACGTCTGCTGCAGCGGCTGGCTCCTCACCCGGCGCTAGCGAGTCGGCTACGGTCTGCGCCCGGCGCACGCGCCAGCCCCCCTATATAGACTCTGGCCCGCCCTCCCCCCACCACGCGCAACCGAGGGCATATAAGCGCACCACGGTGGCTGGCGCGCGCCCGTGTCGTCAAGGCAGCACCCGACGCAGCACCTCGCCTCCACGCCGCTCCGCTACCGCTACCGCTATGGCCCGCACAAAGCAAACGGCCCGCAAGTCCACCGGCGGAAAGGCGCCGCGCAAACAGCTCGCCACCAAGGCGGCGAGGAAGAGCGCGCCCGCCACCGGCGGCGTCAAGAAGCCCCACCGCTACAGGCCGGGCACCGTCGCCCTGCGAGAAATCAGGCGCTACCAGAAGAGCACAGAGCTGCTCATCCGCAAGCTGCCATTCCAGCGCCTAGTGCGCGAGATCGCCCAGGACTTCAAGACCGACCTGCGCTTCCAGAGCTCCGCGGTCATGGCCCTGCAGGAGGCCAGCGAGGCCTACCTCGTCGGCCTCTTCGAAGACACCAACCTGTGCGCAATCCACGCCAAGCGCGTCACCATCATGCCCAAGGACATCCAGCTCGCGCGCCGCATCCGCGGCGAGCGCGCCTAAACACCGCGCCAGCCGCTGGGCACCGCCCACGCACGCAACAAACAAAACGGCCCTTTTCAGGGCCACTAACATCACTCCGTCGCGAGCAAACTTTGTCGGTCGCCTCTCGCCCCACAACCACAGAACGAAAGACAAAACACCACTTCCACTTCCCGTCCGTCCGCCACAGCCGCTCTCCTCTGCCAGCTTGCTGGCGCGCGCAACAATCAACATCATCCCTCCCCGGCGCGGCGCTCAAAGCGCACAATACCCATCGGCCGACGCCGTCAACCACACGGCCGGCCGACGCTTCGTTTCGAAAAGAAAAAAAAACAAAACAAAAACAAACAAAAAGCCAGGCACGTCCAACGCCACCGACCCTTTCCACATCTCAACGTCCCCCGCCCCCGTTGCAAGAACAAACACACACACACAAAAGACAAGACACATCCGAGAAGACGGCAGGCAGGCAAACCAAAGTATTCAAACAACATGACACAAAACCAACCGTCGGCCGGCCGCGACCAAAAAAAAAAACGGCGACAATCAACCGCAACGACAAAACCGCTACCGCCGCCCGCACCCGCCACCGACCCCCCCGCAATCCAACCACCACGGCACGCAAACAGTGTCCACACACGGGCATACAGGAAACGCCAGACGACACAACCACACCGCAACACAAACACGACAATCAAAACCTTCCCGACGTGCTTTGATGGCCCTGAGAAGGGCCGTTTTGGGCCGCGCGTCTGTTGCGCGCCACTAGACGACGGGGACGGGGGGTGCGGACGACGGAGTCAACCGCCAACCCTTCCTTTCCCATTCCTCTCTTCTTCTCCTCTACTTCTTCTTCTTGGGCGAAGCCTTCGCCTTAGACGGCGTCGTCGCCTTCTTCGGGCGCGGCGCCTTCGGCTTCTTCGTCGGAACCTTGGCGGCCTTCTTCGCCTTCGACGGCGACTTGGCCTTGGCCGGCTTGGCAGCAGCCGCCTTCTTCGCACCGGCGGGAGCGGCCGACGCCGCAGACGCCTTCTTGGCGGCGCCCGCCTTCCGACCAGTCGCCGCCTTCACGCCACCAGCCTTCTTTGCGCCGGCCGCACGGGCGCCCTTCTTCTCCTTGCTGGCCGGAGCGGCGCGCTTCTTCTTGGCACCGCCGGCCCGAGCCTTGCCGCCCTCAGCCGCCCCGCCGCCGGCGCCGGCAAGCTTGAAAGAGCCGGACGCGCCCTTCCCCTTCGTCTGCACCAGCTCGCCCGCCACCACGGCCGACTTGAGGTACTTCTTGATAAACGGCGCCAGCTTCTCCGCGTCCAGCTTGTAGTGCGCGGCAATGTACTTCTTGATCGCCTGCAGCGACGATCCGCCGCGCTCCTTCAGACTCTTGATGGCGGCCGTCACCATCTCAGAGGTGCGCGGGTGCGCAGGCTTGGCGCGCGGCTTCTTCGCAGACGACGCAGACTTTGCCTTCTTCGTAGTGCCGGTGGCGGCGGGTGCCGCAGCAGTCTCGTTCGTAGCCGCCTGATCTGCCATTTCGACGACGCGCGTTAACACACAACACAGCGAGCAGCGAGAGCGAGAGGAGACACGCAGCGAGCGGAGCGCACAGCAGAGGAATAGCCGCCTCGCGCACTGCACTGCACTGCACTTGTCCATACGGGTCCACCCTGACCCGTGTTGGGAGCAGTCTAAGCATACACTGCTGTTCCTGCAAATTCCTGATTCTGGGGAGTGGCTTCCTCACGTTATGGATTGGCCTGAGGTGTTTACTATGGGTGGTTCTCCTCTCTCTGCCACGAGATATTAATCTCGTAGCAGGTCAGGCCAACGCGTGGTTGGCCTGTGGTGAAGAGGGTGGCCCAAGTCCCTTATGAGCCTATTGTCGGACTGCACAGTCCGCTCATAGAACAGGCGCGCCGATTGCTTAAATCGGTCGCGGAGGTAGGGGATTCCGGTTTGGCGGTGTAGCTGAGCAGTGGAATAGCGCCTCGGTAGGCGCAGAGCGAGCTTGAGCGCCCTGTTCTGCACCCTCTGCAGCTTGGTGATGTGTGTGTCGGCTGCGTTGCCCCACACCACGGCCGCGTATTCCAGCACTGGGCGGACCAGCGCCAGGTACAGCGTGATGCCGTGGTGGGGAGGCAAGGCAGACGACGGGTTGAGCAGAGGGTACAGAACGCGCAGGCGCCCTATCGCTCTGCCCCTGACGTCATCGATGTGGTCTTTCCACGTCAGCTTCCGGTCGAGAGTAACTCCCAGGTAGCGGCCAGTCCTGCTCCACGGGACGGGGCTTCCCATGACGGTGACTGGCGGAAGATCTGGTGGCAGTGGTCTTCGCGTGAACACCACCGCCTGGCTCTTCGCTGCATTCATTTTCAGGCGCCACTTCGTCGACCACGCACCAAGGGCCTCACATCCACGCTGGAGTAGGCGGCGCATCTGGTCGGCCTTCATACTCCGCACGAATAGCGCCGTGTCGTCGGCGTAGAGTGCCAACTTCACCGGCGCCACGCGCGGAGCGTCGGCCGTGTATAAGGAGTAGAGCAGGGGGCCGAGAACGGACCCCTGCGGCACTCCAGCACGGATGGGTCGGTGCGTGGACGTCCCATCGTCCAGGCGGACGTGGAAAGTCCTGTCGGCCAGATACGACTGAAGTAAGACCCCGTGCGACGTCGGGACCCCGTGCACAAAAAGTTTGTACACGAGGCCGTCATGCCACACGGAGTCGAATGCCCTGGAGACGTCGAGGAACACCGCCCCAAGGTATTCCCGTGTCTCCAGGGCGCGCATGGCCTCTTCCACCAGCCGCATCAGCTGATGGACCGTGGAGTGACCCCTTCGGAAACCGAACTGCTCATCCGGTATCACTCCTTCTGCGGTCACGTGGCGAAGCAGGCGCCTGGCGTAGAGGCGCTCGAATACTTTGGAGAGGGCCGGTAGTAGACTGATGGGTCTGTAATTGGCAGCGTCACGCGGGTCTTTGTTCGCTTTCGGGATGGCCACCACCTCTGCATGTTTCCACACAGAGGGGTAGACACCCGAGCGAAGCACCTGGTTGAAGATACCCGCCAGCAGCGGATGGGCCCCTGCTGGAAGGTTCCTCAGCAGGTGGTTGGTGACCCCATCAGCGCCTCCGACCTTCCTAGGATTGAGCGCCTTCAGTTGTGCGGCCACCTCCGCCTCGGAGATGTCTTCGATGACGTCCCCATCGTCCCGTGCCTCCAGGAACACCGGGAGTTGCTCGGCTACCCGCTGGATGTGGTCCTCATCCAGATTGTCGTCCACCGGGGTGAACGACGCTTGGAATTGGTCCGCCAGGACCCCTGCTTTGCCGTCTGGGCTGCAGACGACGTCTTGCCCAACCAGTATTGGTGGTATGCGCTGTCGTCGGCGCAGAAACGACTTCACCGTGCGCCAGATGCTGCCGTCTTCTGGGTCGAGGGAGGCGACGAAGGCCGACCACTTGCTATTCCTGTGCGCCTCAGCCGCTGCTTTGATGTCTCTTCGCATGCGGTTGAGGCGTCGCTTCGTCGCGGGTTGGCGGGTGAGCTGCCACTCCCGGAATAGCCTGTTCTTCTCCCTGATGGCTTCCCGTAGCTGAGGCGGTAGGTTGCGGGAGTAGTCCCTGGGCCCCTGTGGCTGGGGAGGGGTGGCCGCGTCGGCGGCGTGCAGTAGCTGGCGGGAGAGGACACGCAGAGCGGCGTCTGCTCCCACTGCATCGGGATCGGGTACGTCCGCGATCGATTCCAGGACCATCTCCTGGAAGCGCTCGCTGTCCATGCGCCGGTACGTCTGTCGGCGTGGTGGCAGGGTGGCTCCGGCGACATCTATGTCGAAGACCACCGGCAGGTGGTCTGACGACAGTGCACACCGTGTGGAGGCGGTTGTGTGGTGCCCGATGCCTTTTATGACGGCGACATCGAGCACGTCCGGCCGTCCCCTGGCTGGGTAGATCGTGGGCTCCTGTGGGCCCAGGGTCAGGGCGCCATTCCTCGCAGCAGCGCGGGAAAGTCGGCGGCCACTGACATTCGTGAGGCGGGAGTTCCATTCCAGGTGCTTCGCATTGAAGTCACCCGCAATGAACACCCTCCCCCCAATTGCCAGCAGCGCGTCGACGTCCGCCTCCTGTAGGTGTCCGCGTGGTGGCCTGTATACTGCCACGAACGTGATCTGCCCGGCTGTCGTGGTGACCATCACCCCAGTGGCTTCCAGGGTTGCCAGGTCAGGAAGTTGCACCGGGTGGTGCCTGAGTGATGCACGTACATAGATGGCGGTGCCACCGCCGGCTGTTGGCCTGTCATTGCGGTAACAAACATAGTTTGCTACACGCACGTGGACCCCAGGTTTAAGGTGAGTTTCGCTGACCAGGCAGAGGTCAATGGCCTCGTCCCGCATGAACTGGCGAAACTCACCTTGTTGGGGGAATAGGCTGTTTGCGTTGAAGCCGCAAACGGTCAGTCCATGGATGAGTAGATTATCCATGGTGCGGCTTCATGGTGACGGTAGCAGCCTGGAGGGCCTCCGTGACTGCCGTGACTAGCACGGGCAGTTGTTGGAGCAGGGCAGAGAGAGAGCCCAGAAGGGCTCCCAGGTCTGCAGCTCCTGGTCCTGTCGAAGGTGCAGGTACAGCCGCAGCGGCGGGCGCGGGGGCGGCCGGGCGCGGCGTCGCCGTCGCGTCCGTTCGCTGGACCGCGCGCCTAGCAGCCTGCGGCGCGGGAGTGTTGAGTGGACAGGTAGTGCGTCGTCCACCCTGGTGGTGGTCAGCCTGGGAGGCAGCCTGTGGGGCTGACGAGCCAGGCGCGGTGGATGGCGCGGTCTCGTTCGAGTCCCGTGGCGGAAGTGGCGGGAAGGCCGCCTGTCGTCTCGTGGTGGCGTCAGCTGACTCCCCCTTGGTGGCGGAGGCGTAGCTGGTGCCAGGTTGCACCTTCCGGGCAGGTGCTGATCGTCCGTTCTGCCGTGGGCGGCGGCGGAATGCAGCGCAGCCTCTGTAGCTCGCCACATGTGGCTCGCTACAGTTGCAGCACTTCGGCGTCTCCTCTCGCTTCTTTGTACAGTCCCGACTCTGGTGGGAGTCGGCGCACTTCACACAGCGGGCCGGCATGGAGCAGTAGCGAGCCACGTGGTCAAGGCCCTGGCAGGAGAAGCACTGGGCGCGCCTCCCCTTGGCCTTGAGCGGCTCTACCTCCACCCCAATGCGGGCCACCATCTGCAGCTGGAAGATTTTGCGGTTTTCGAAGTTGTCTGGGAGGACAACTAGGAAAAGAGGCATGTCTCGCCTCGTCCTGGGCGACTTCATGATGGTCACGGAGCTGGCCATGTAGCCCAGCCCCGCCAGTTCTTCTTTCAGGTGCGACGGCTCCATCTTCAGCGGGAGGCGGCGGAAAACCACCTTCAGCTGCTTCACGGGCTCCGCATTATGCGTAAAGCAGTGGAGCTTATCCGTCTCAATGATCTTCATGGCTGCGCGGTAGTCCTCCATGGTGGCGGTCGAAACCCGGTAGAGGTCTCGCCCGACACATTTGACCTTGGCAGCCGACGCAACTGTCTCAAATTTCTCAAGGAAGGACTTGTAAGTGCCCGTCCATGAGACAGTTATCGGCGGTGGGGCGGGTGCCCGCCTCTTGGGTGACTCAGCGGCCTCCATGGCCTCCGTCTCGTCAACATCGATGAATGAGTTCGTCGTCGGGAGCGGCTGCACTGTTTGGAGCCGTTTGGCCCGAGCAGTGTGCCGCCGCTTCGGGACGGTGAACCCGTCGTCTGGTGTCTGGTCTGCCTCAGTGGGGGCAGGGTCGTCTGCCATCTTCTGCTTCTGGCTTCTCCTGCAGGTAGACTGAGAGAATGTGGAGGAGTCGTCCTCCTCTACTGCTGCCGGCCTCTTCCTGGAGGGCTGCGGTGTTGCCATGGCTTCCGCCTCGAGCAGGTCGCCAAGGTTGGCCTCTACGATAGTGTCGTCACGTGGCAGGACGGTGACGTCTTCTCTCGTCACGCCTGGCGGTACGGTGTCCGGTATATCTGTGGCCTCTTCACTGGAAGAGACCGGAGTGGCAGCCAGCAGTGCACCAGTTTCTTCTACAACTGGGACTGGTGGCGCAACACTCATCGGGGCCGCCGCTGACAGAACAGTGTCGTCTGTATTGAACACGCCTGTCAGGGCTCCCGACGGTACTCGTTCCTCTTCATTGACCACGCAACCGAGTGACTTGAGGTACTGGTGGAACAAGTGGAGAGCTCGTTCGTCGGCTGCTCGTTCCTGGTAATCAGTATCTCGCGACATTCGGTGCAGAATGACGTACAATTGCGCCGCCGTAAGCGGGCCTGTTTCCCTAGAATATGCCGTCTCATGGTCCGTTGTCGTTCGCTGCGTCGTCGTAAGTGGGGGGCCGGATGGGGCCGCAGACGGGGCGGACTCGGTCGCCCGAGCCCGTCCCGCCTGGCGGCGATCCGCCACACCCTTCGCTCGAGTAGCACGGTCCTGCTTGCACTGCATCGCTAACTCGAAGTGCCGCCCTGCCAGCCCAGCCGCCTCGCGCCACAGGCCCAGCCAGTGTCGCGGGCGGGCGCGGACGGCCGAGAGAGCGGCCGCCACTCTGCGCGCCGCCGCGCCGCGCCTCCCGCGCTTGCTACCGCCCAACGTCCGACAGCCTGTGCGGAGCAGCCCCACACCTGCGCCACAACCACCCGCGCCTTTCAAACCACCGAGGATGGGGCTACACACAGCCACACCACAGCCGCCAACCAGTCGCCACGGCAGCGCCGCAAACCACGGCCAAACTGCAGCCACCGCGCGCTACAGCCTGGGTCGGCCCGCCGAGAATCGCCGCCCACGCCCAAATGCCGCCCCCACAGCCCCAGCCGGCGACCGGCCACAATGGCCAAACCTTCGGCAAAAGCCCCACACCGTCGCCGCGGCAGCCCGGCCAGCGCGGCCGGCGCCACAGCCACACAAGCGGAGGCGTGCGGCGATGACGGCCGTGCAAACGCACCTCCGCCGCCCCATCGCCCTCCCACCGTTTCCCGATCGGCCCGCAGCCGTCGGGCCACGTCCTCCTCCTCTCGCCCGCCAACATTCACAGCCCTTTCGTTCGTTTCCCAACAATTTCAATTGTGCCCGCCGCAAAAAACGGGCGCCGCCTGCAAAGCAACATGCTCCGCCGGAGCGCCCCTCGCCGCTTACGAGCCAACCCCTCGCCCGAGGCAAACCCGAAATCCGCAACTACAGACCAACCCAATCTGCCGTCAGCACACACGACAGCCAACATCACGCGTTACGAGTTAGACATTAGGTTCACACGTCTCGGTTAGGTTCGGTGGACGTGGGTTAGGTTAAGGGCACTTGGGTTAGGTTACGCATTCAAAACACACGTCAGGCGTCAGAGGTTACGTTAGGTTAGGTTAGGTTAAGGCCACTTGGGTTAGGTTAAGCGTCAAACTTAGGTTAAGCATTCAAACACACGTCGGGCGTCAGAGGTTAGGTTAGGTTAGGTTAGGTTAAGGCCACTTGGGTTAGGTTAAGCCTCAAAACTTAGGTTAAGCATTCAAACACACGTCGGGCGTCAGGTGGCCGCAGCAGCCGCACCTACCTACCCACCCACCTCACGGCCGGACAGCTTGGCTTACTTGGCGCTGAGGCTGACCTCACCGCACCTCACCTCACCTCGCGCTACGCAACGCTACAGGTTCGGTTCGGTTCGCTCAGCTTAGGCTTAGAGCTTAAGCGCCGAGGTCGGATTACGACGTTGGTTCACCTTCGGGCGCCACACTTTGGGTGTAAAGGTCGCGTCGGGTCGTCGGCACGCCGCAAAAACAAAAGCGAAGCCACAGACAACGCCGACAAACGGGCAGCACGGCCACGACCAGATACCGAGCGCGAACGAGACACACGGACCACCCACCGGCCAAAGGGCACCAAACAACAAACCAGAGAGCACCACGTGTCGACCAGAGCAACCCGCCGCTCACGCGACGTGGCTGGCTGGCACCGAAGGGCCGCCGCAACTGCGCTTTCCGCGCCGGGCCGGATGCACGTGCGGCAACACCACCACCGCACACAGCCGCTGTTCAACGTCAACCAACAACACGCCGCGGTCGCAGCCTCAACGCCAGCACACGTTTGCACCACCATTCACACGCACCGCACAAACAGCTGTCGCCGACAACACAAACACACCGCAACGACGCCGCCGCCTCTACTTGTGCCGGCCACCCACCCCACCGACGGCGCACCTGTCGCCGGCCGGCAGTCGACACGGGAAACGCACACCGCCACTTCGCTCGCGCGCACGCCACCAACCAGTCGTCGTCTCCAAAACAACAAACAAACATAGGGCAGGCAACAAATCGCCTCGCACGAACCGTCCACAAAACTATCAAAGCACAGCCTCTGGCTAACGGCCACGACGCAGCGGCACGCTGCTCCTTTCCCCGCCCCACTCGATTCACGAAGGCACGCGACACCGCCAACGACGGCCTCGCTTCCCGCAACCGACACCTTTCCGCCACTACGCACAGCCGCACCCGACGCCCGTGGCAACGACACAACTACTGCACTATCCACCGCCGCCTCCCCCTTCCCGTCGTACACACACACACAGCCAGCCAGCCAGCCAAAACCACACCAACGACCCAAACATGCACGTGCAACGGCACACCCCAACCAGTCAACGTCGACAACCACACGCACGGCTCGAAACCGGCGCCCTTCCACGTTGCCATCAAGCTACACACAAGACACAAGGGACCAACAACAGCAAGCCTGCCCGCCCGCCCGCCCGCCCCACTCTCACGCCGCAAAAAAGCACACCGAAACCGCCAAACGCACATTCCCATCGCACCGACACCGACCGGCTCGCTACCACCACACCTCTCGGCAGCCGTTTCGCAAACATGACACGGCGCGACATGACATCACGACCAACTCAACTCTCCTCTCCCGACGCCTTCGGCCGGAGCACAACGCCGCCAATTCGCCACACACACACAGTCACACAGTCGACAGGCGCCCGCCCGCCCTCCCTCCCTGCACGACGCCGCGCAGCAAAGGCGCCCGCAAACACATACCTCTCCTCTCTCTCGGCCGCCCGACGCGCCAACCGCCACACCGCCAGCCACTCGCAATTGTGCACTGCCGCCAGCCACACGTCCAACACGCCGCGCCGCCTCCGGCCACCCGCCAGGGGGCGCTCACGTCCGCGACAACAGCGCGGCCCGCCGGGCCAAACCGAACCGAGCCGCCCGCCGCTGCTCTGCACATCTTCCTGCGCGCATCAACAAAACGAGGCAAGCGAGCACACCCCGTCACAACGCCACATCACGCAAATGCCGTGCCGACCTCTTGTGTCTACCGCCTAAATTGCACTCACTCACCAGCCGCCCCTTCTTCTTCCTACCTATCTATCTATCTATCTATCTGTGCGTCTGTGTCGGTCCGCGCGTGACGCCTCTCAACATCCGCCGTCGCCGTCCCCGTCCCCGTTTCCGCCCCAATGCCATCGTCGCGCCGCCTCCTCCTCCGCCCCTGTCCGGCCCGCACCACACCATACACCGCTGCTTGTCCCGGCCGTTGCCACCAAAGGCGCCTACCGCAAACGCGCCACGCCGCAGCCCCCGTGCGTGCATCTCCGTGCCGACGCTGCCTCTCTGCCCTCCCGCACGCACTCGACCGACCGACCGACATGCACTGCGTCGACGGCCTCGACAACACAGTCTCTGGCTCCGCACTGCGTCTTCCGGTACGCGCGCTGAAACACGTATGTACTCATTACCAGCGATGGCGAGGCACGACACAATCTCTGACCAGAGCGTTTCTTATCGTCGCTAGTCTGCGCCACACGACACTAGTAGCACGTAGCGGGTCGGCAGGAACAGTTGTCATCTATATGTGGCGGGTCGGGAGAGGTAGTAGTCAGTCGACAGTATCAGCGAGTGGACGGTTGTACTGAGCGGGCGGCGGCGTGCTCTTCTCGCGACTCTGGTCTCCGTTCGGGACGATGCATATTGTTATTACAGGTAAGGTAATGAAGCTGCATTGCGCAAATCTAATACTGTATGTCAATTGTAACTATTTTCTTCACAACAAAATGCCCCAATAATACTTTGTTTCCAAACAAACTTTTTTAAAGTACAACCATTCATTTCCATTTAAAGAATATTTCCTACGCATTTCCTCCAACAATCAAAATTAAATGTGAGCCGGCATTCATTGCACGACGCTGTGTACAGGTATCGACAGTTAAGAGCACATATAGATGCAGTTTGTTTTTTTTCTCTTTTGTCTCTTTTTTGTTTTTGTTTTGTTTTTTTTTTTTTTGACGTAACGATCTTTTGCTCTTCTTATTCTAATTTGTACGTACGCTGTTTGTTTAGATTTTTATATTGGTCATGCCACGTAGCGCTCCGCGTGAAAATCACTGCCTGTGCTGTGTGCAGTCTGTGGCTAGTTTGCATTGTTGTCATGAACTGCTATAGCTGGATGTGAACAGCGCGTAGCGTTGCGCAGTTAGGGGTGAGCCGCCAGCACTGGTGCATGTGCGGACAGAGATGGCGGACTTTTCAAATTACATATATTATGACTGGTGATGATATTAAGGGTAAATACATTGTTTGTTGTTCTCTATTAAACATCTTTACTTTGCTAACTATCCCTATCGGTAGTTAGTGCCCTCCGTGGTTTGGAATCTCTTATTTTAGCTGGCAGCAGTGGTGCTCGCTGTATTGCAGTAGTTCGAGTAATGAAGATTTTTGTGAGGTAAGTGATTTCCGACAGGTGTACTTTAATATTACTCAGGGCCATTCTTTTGCAGGGATCTTTGATAGTCAGATTGCGTTGCGCTCAAAATATTGTGTGTCAGTTTAAGCACAGTTTTGTATACATTGTTGTTCAAAGGGAGACGTTTCAGAATACACAGGGCCGAAGGTCAGCCAGCGCTGCCCTTACAACGTTTAGCGGGTTTTCAATTATGTCTGTTGAGATGTTCATGGTTCATTATTTCCATTCATCATATTATCGCGAGTTTCTCATCAATCTTCGTTCGTTCATTTTCTAGGGACGTTAACAACATTCTGGCACACTTTTATCATCATTCACTCACTCACTCACTCACTTACTTACGACTATTTGTGCGGGGAGGTTACACTTGGGTCCATTTCCATTTCCATTTCCATTTCCATTCAATGTTGATAGACCTTTCTTTTTTTTGTTTTTTTTTTTTTTTGTTGTTGTTGTTTTGTTGCTGGCAGGTTACAAAAGGCCTCACTTTATGTTGGTTGCAGCAGCGTTTTTCTCCTTCTTCTAGTGTTTTCCCCGCCCCTCCCGCATCCGTCGGTCTCACCACGTTCACTGACAGCCGCGTCTGCGGCTACACCACAACGGCCCCCTCCCGGCAACCCATTCGTTTTCTCTTCTTTTGCACAAAAACAACGCCGCACGCGCCAGCCGAGCGCAGCGCAAGCCACCCACACCGCGCCCCTCCCCGTCTTTATAGCCTCCGCGTCTTGTTTTCTTCGTTTGCCCCCTCCCATCTCCCGAATGCCATGCCATGCCAGCAGCGTTACGCGTGCCCCTCCCCTGTCCACACACTACCGCGAAACGAACAGCCTTTCCGGGCCACATGCAGGGCACGCCCACCGCCATTCCCGGACGCAATTCTCAAAACAACACACACACACACACACACACACACACAATGGCTTTGCACACGAACATAGACGGCACGGGCACTGTCGTACATTCTTCCTCAGAACCATCTCAACGAACGTTACGTTACGTTACACACACATCCGGGAAAGCAAAGCAACGCAACGCACAATTCAGCCGTCAAAGGTAACGTTCACCACGGCAGACACTTGCCGCCGCGCCGTTACACGCATTTCAGTGCGGCTACAATACACCTCCGACACGGCAACGTTCCGTTGCTCTACACTGCGTTTCTCCGTTTTGTTTGGTTTTTTTTCCGTTTTCTCTCTCTCTCTCTCTCTCTCTCTCTCTCTCTCTCTCTCTCTCTATATTTTTGTTTTTTTTTTTTTTTCCCCTCTGTCCTTTCCTCCACCATTCTCTCCTCACGTTCTGCCCAGACATTCGACCGATCAGAGGTTCGTTCACCTTTCGGTAACCGTTCTCAGCGCGACGGTGTACCAACGGTATGACGGTATGACGGGTGTTCAAGACGTCCGGTGTACCGCGCCGATCGACAGTTTCCCAGAGGCGACGGATCGGACCACATCACCGACATACACACAAACACGTGTACGCACATTCGCCAAAGCGACCGTCGTCTTCTAGCGTCGCGCTTACTCTACTGTACTGCACTGGACACGCGAGCATGCATCTTCAATGACGACGTCGGTGTGCGTGCGTCGTACGCACACAAGCAGACACAGTCAGTCAGACACGACTATCGAAATCAGAGTCGGGGGAAAGGTACATATCATCGTGCGTGTCGCCCGTACAATGCAATACACAGTGGTGTCTCAATGCGCGTTCACATTCAAACGTCACTCACACGCCTCCACGCTCCATTTACAGACACATTTCACCCTCGCCATATATGGCGTGCAAACCGACCCGCAAACGGCCGTCGTTACACACTGACATTCCCAACAATCGCGTTTCGTTTCCACCCGTCACGTAACTAACCGGCACCTCCATCCAAAGGGCACATCACCGATCGCACTTCCCCACCCCCCTCGCAGACAACGAGTTGTGCGCACGTGCCTCCATTCCACGTCACACCGTGGCCGTACCCCGCAACACGCGACGCGCCCCCTAAACAATCAAATTATTCATCGCATCGGCCACCCCACCCCGTCGCGTCGCAACCAAAGCGGTAGCTATTGCCGCCGTCCACCCACTCACACACAAAACAAAACAAAAACAACAACAATTCCGCCCTTCCCGCAAAGGCCATTTGGTGGCCCTGAAAAGGGCCGTTTTGCCGCTCTCGCAACGGAGGATCTCCTTCCATTCCAGAGCCACCTCCTTACTTGGAGCTCGTGTACTTGGTCACCGCCTTCGTGCCCTCGCTCACGGCGTGCTTGGCCAGCTCGCCAGGCAGCAACAGCCGCACAGCGGTCTGGATCTCGCGGGACGTGATGGTCGAGCGCTTGTTGTAGTGCGCCAGGCGAGACGCCTCGGCCGCGATGCGCTCGAAAATGTCGTTCACGAAGCTGTTCATGATGCTCATCGCCTTCGACGAGATGCCCGTGTCAGGGTGCACCTGCTTCAGCACCTTGTAGATGTAGATGGCATAGCTCTCCTTCCTCTTGCGCTTCTTCTTCTTGTCGCCCTTCGAAATGTTCTTCTGCGCCTTGCCAGCCTTCTTGGCGGCCTTCCCGCTAGTCTTGGGCGGCATCGCAAACAAACAAGAACGTACGGCAGCAACACCAGCAGCAAGCGCTCCGCTCTAGTCAGCGTCTCCCCACACAGTGGCACCCAGCGCGCCCCGCCGCCGCACCTTTACCAGCTCGCCCCGTTGCGGCCGCCGACCAATGGGCCGCGAGCGCAACCGGCCGCCGCACCCGAGAGCATAAAGGACCCCCACCCCTGGCGGCGCCGCCACTCCGCTGCTCGACTCGCTGCGGCTCGCACCGTCGTTCGTCTCGTCTCGTTTTTACACCACAGCGCATCGCCATGTCCGGACGCGGAAAGGGAGGCAAAGTCAAGGGCAAGTCAAAGTCCCGCTCAAGCAGGGCCGGGCTCCAGTTCCCGGTCGGCAGAATCCACCGCCTCCTGCGCAAGGGAAACTACGCCGAGCGCGTCGGCGCCGGGGCGCCCGTCTACCTCGCCGCCGTCATGGAGTACCTCGCGGCTGAGGTGCTCGAGCTGGCCGGAAACGCGGCCCGCGACAACAAGAAGACGCGCATCATCCCGCGCCACCTGCAGTTTGCCATCCGCAACGACGAGGAGCTCAACAAGCTCCTGTCGGGCGTCACCATCGCACAGGGTGGTGTCCTGCCCAACATCCAGGCCGTCCTGCTGCCAAAGAAGACCGAGAAGAAGGCCTAAACAGAGAGGCCAGGCACTCGGCACGCCGCGCTTTGCCGGCTCGCCTCGGCTCACAACAATCGGCCCTTTTCAGGGCCACCACACAAACCTACGTCCAAAGCAAAATTTCAGTCGTCCTCGCCGCGCTTTACTTTACTTTAACTTCACTTCCACAGCCGCCGCCGGCAAGAAGACCGTACCAACTGCTACGATTGCAGGGGGAGATATTCTGCGAGGTACCTCGGTGTCACGCCTGACATCCAAGTGTCACATAGGGGAACTTGGCACAAACGCTCACGCCAGGATGCAGATCCTGTACCCCTGTTCCCTCGACCCCGCAACAGGGGTAGCGATACTGGAAATATGCGCGCCCTGTATGGGGCTATGCAGCCAGATCGACGATGCATCGCCTACAGAAGGGTCCAAAGCAGAGCGCTCTACGACGGGCCTTACACGTCCCCGCGGCAGACCTGCCTAGAACCACCCACAACACGATTCCGCGCCCTGGCAGAAGCGTTCTACGCCACCGCGCGGAATTCAGAAAATGACTATTACGTCTTGACCCTTGGGCAATATGAACAGATGTGCAAGACCCGACCCGAGTCGCTACTCCAGCAGTAGCACAAACAGAACACATAATCACTCTCAACAAACAGCAACGTCCGAAAAAGCACACTACCAAAGATAAGAACAACACACAGAAAAGAGGAGCAAATGTCCACAGGCGACAATAACCTCCACCAACTCCCCCTCTAACGGTAGAGGACTAAAACAGAGAAGAACAAGAAGAGCCGCCGCCATCTTGTCGTCCACAGCCCGTGTGGCCCAACAAACAAACACACACACACACACACACACACACACACACACACACACACACACACACATTTCTCTTGTTTTGTTTCGTTTGCCTCAAGCACCTCCACGCACGCACAGTCGCCTTCCAAACGACAACGACAGCAATAATCACCACTGTTAAACGAGCGTGTCGACACACCGCCCTCCACTCCCGCGCGCCCCATACAAACGAAACAGCTGATGCGGCCGCCTATGGGCACGCCTTGCCTCGGCAACTCCAACGCCGCCGCAAACACACAGCCAAAACCACGCAAATATTCACCGCCTCTCGCACAACAACAACAACACACAGCCCGGCGTCTCCATCGATCGATAAACAAAACAAACACACAACGCCCTCTCTCGCGCGCACACACACACACACAGCCACAAGACCCGCTTCCTTTCCTTTCTCCCAGTCACGTCACGTCAGTCAAACGCAAACGAAATGAAATGAAGAATGAAAGAAAGAAGGCAGGCAGGCAGGCAGGCAGGCAGGCAGGCAGGCAGGCAGGCAACACACGCAGCAACAACACAGACTCTTTCGCACTTTTCAATTTCCGAACAGTGTGGTGGCCCTGAAAAGGGCCGTTTTCGTCTCTCCCACGGCCGCGGGAAGGCCATCGCGGCACAGCACACCGGCTGCGACGCGCCTAACCGCCGAAACCGTACAGGGTGCGCCCCTGCCTCTTCAGGGCGTACACCACGTCCATCGCCGTCACAGTCTTGCGCTTGGCGTGCTCAGTGTACGTCACCGCGTCGCGGATCACGTTCTCCAGGAACACCTTCAGCACTCCGCGGGTCTCCTCGTAGATCAGACCAGAGATGCGCTTCACGCCGCCCCTGCGAGCCAGGCGGCGGATCGCGGGCTTCGTGATGCCCTGGATGTTGTCGCGCAACACCTTGCGGTGCCGCTTGGCGCCACCCTTGCCGAGCCCCTTTCCTCCCTTGCCGCGGCCAGTCATCTCTTCTAAATCCTCAAAAAAGCTCAAGGCAAGCAAAACGTCTGCTGCAGCGGCTGGCTCCTCACCCGGCGCTAGCGAGTCGGCTACGGTCTGCGCCCGGCGCACGCGCCAGCCCCCCTATATAGACTCTGGCCCGCCCTCCCCCCACCACGCGCAACCGAGGGCATATAAGCGCACCACGGTGGCTGGCGCGCGCCCGTGTCGTCAAGGCAGCACCCGACGCAGCACCTCGCCTCCACGCCGCTCCGCTACCGCTACCGCTATGGCCCGCACAAAGCAAACGGCCCGCAAGTCCACCGGCGGAAAGGCGCCGCGCAAACAGCTCGCCACCAAGGCGGCGAGGAAGAGCGCGCCCGCCACCGGCGGCGTCAAGAAGCCCCACCGCTACAGGCCGGGCACCGTCGCCCTGCGAGAAATCAGGCGCTACCAGAAGAGCACAGAGCTGCTCATCCGCAAGCTGCCATTCCAGCGCCTAGTGCGCGAGATCGCCCAGGACTTCAAGACCGACCTGCGCTTCCAGAGCTCCGCGGTCATGGCCCTGCAGGAGGCCAGCGAGGCCTACCTCGTCGGCCTCTTCGAAGACACCAACCTGTGCGCAATCCACGCCAAGCGCGTCACCATCATGCCCAAGGACATCCAGCTCGCGCGCCGCATCCGCGGCGAGCGCGCCTAAACACCGCGCCAGCCGCTGGGCACCGCCCACGCACGCAACAAACAAAACGGCCCTTTTCAGGGCCACTAACATCACTCCGTCGCGAGCAAACTTTGTCGGTCGCCTCTCGCCCCACAACCACAGAACGAAAGACAAAACACCACTTCCACTTCCCGTCCGTCCGCCACAGCCGCTCTCCTCTGCCAGCTTGCTGGCGCGCGCAACAATCAACATCATCCCTCCCCGGCGCGGCGCTCAAAGCGCACAATACCCATCGGCCGACGCCGTCAACCACACGGCCGGCCGACGCTTCGTTTCGAAAAGAAAAAAAAAAAAAAACAAAAACAAACAAAAAGCCAGGCACGTCCAACGCCACCGACCCTTTCCACATCTCAACGTCCCCCGCCCCCGTTGCAAGAACAAACACACACACACAAAAGACAAGACACATCCGAGAAGACGGCAGGCAGGCAAACCAAAGTATTCAAACAACATGACACAAAACCAACCGTCGGCCGGCCGCGACCAAAAAAAAAAAACGGCGACAATCAACCGCAACGACAAAACCGCTACCGCCGCCCGCACCCGCCACCGACCCCCCCGCAATCCAACCACCACGGCACGCAAACAGTGTCCACACACGGGCATACAGGAAACGCCAGACGACACAACCACACCGCAACACAAACACGACAATCAAAACCTTCCCGACGTGCTTTGATGGCCCTGAGAAGGGCCGTTTTGGGCCGCGCGTCTGTTGCGCGCCACTAGACGACGGGGACGGGGGGTGCGGACGACGGAGTCAACCGCCAACCCTTCCTTTCCCATTCCTCTCTTCTTCTCCTCTACTTCTTCTTCTTGGGCGAAGCCTTCGCCTTAGACGGCGTCGTCGCCTTCTTCGGGCGCGGCGCCTTCGGCTTCTTCGTCGGAACCTTGGCGGCCTTCTTCGCCTTCGACGGCGACTTGGCCTTGGCCGGCTTGGCAGCAGCCGCCTTCTTCGCACCGGCGGGAGCGGCCGACGCCGCAGACGCCTTCTTGGCGGCGCCCGCCTTCCGACCAGTCGCCGCCTTCACGCCACCAGCCTTCTTTGCGCCGGCCGCACGGGCGCCCTTCTTCTCCTTGCTGGCCGGAGCGGCGCGCTTCTTCTTGGCACCGCCGGCCCGAGCCTTGCCGCCCTCAGCCGCCCCGCCGCCGGCGCCGGCAAGCTTGAAAGAGCCGGACGCGCCCTTCCCCTTCGTCTGCACCAGCTCGCCCGCCACCACGGCCGACTTGAGGTACTTCTTGATAAACGGCGCCAGCTTCTCCGCGTCCAGCTTGTAGTGCGCGGCAATGTACTTCTTGATCGCCTGCAGCGACGATCCGCCGCGCTCCTTCAGACTCTTGATGGCGGCCGTCACCATCTCAGAGGTGCGCGGGTGCGCAGGCTTGGCGCGCGGCTTCTTCGCAGACGACGCAGACTTTGCCTTCTTCGTAGTGCCGG
Source organism: Schistocerca cancellata (assembly GCF_023864275.1). Lineage (NCBI taxonomy): Eukaryota > Metazoa > Arthropoda > Insecta > Orthoptera > Acrididae > Schistocerca > Schistocerca cancellata. Next base: position 413,242 of record NW_026047140.1, on the reverse strand, counting down.
TGGCGGCGGGTGCCGCAGCAGTCTCGTTCGTAGCCGCCTGATCTGCCATTTCGACGACGCGCGTTAACACACAACACAGCGAGCAGCGAGAGCGAGAGGAGACACGCAGCGAGCGGAGCGCACAGCAGAGGAATAGCCGCCTCGCGCCACAGGCCCAGCCAGTGTCGCGGGCGGGCGCGGACGGCCGAGAGAGCGGCCGCCACTCTGCGCGCCGCCGCGCCGCGCCTCCCGCGCTTGCTACCGCCCAACGTCCGACAGCCTGTGCGGAGCAGCCCCACACCTGCGCCACAACCACCCGCGCCTTTCAAACCACCGAGGATGGGGCTACACACAGCCACACCACAGCCGCCAACCAGTCGCCACGGCAGCGCCGCAAACCACGGCCAAACTGCAGCCACCGCGCGCTACAGCCTGGGTCGGCCCGCCGAGAATCGCCGCCCACGCCCAAATGCCGCCCCCACAGCCCCAGCTGGCGACCGGCCACAATGGCCAAACCTTCGGCAAAAGCCCCACACCGTCGCCGCGGCAGCCCGGCCAGCGCGGCCGGCGCCACAGCCACACAAGCGGAGGCGTGCGGCGATGACGGCCGTGCAAACGCACCTCCGCCGCCCCATCGCCCTCCCACCGTTTCCCGATCGGCCCGCAGCCGTCGGGCCACGTCCTCCTCCTCTCGCCCGCCAACATTCACAGCCCTTTCGTTCGTTTCCCAACAATTTCAATTGTGCCCGCCGCAAAAAACGGGCGCCGCCTGCAAAGCAACATGCTCCGCCGGAGCGCCCCTCGCCGCTTACGAGCCAACCCCTCGCCCGAGGCAAACCCGAAATCCGCAACTACAGACCAACCCAATCTGCCGTCAGCACACACGACAGCCAACATCACGCGTTACGAGTTAGACATTAGGTTCACACGTCTCGGTTAGGTTCGGTGGACGTGGGTTAGGTTAAGGGCACTTGGGTTAGGTTACGCATTCAAAACACACGTCAGGCGTCAGAGGTTACGTTAGGTTAGGTTAGGTTAAGGCCACTTGGGTTAGGTTAAGCGTCAAACTTAGGTTAAGCATTCAAACACACGTCGGGCGTCAGAGGTTAGGTTAGGTTAGGTTAGGTTAAGGCCACTTGGGTTAGGTTAAGCCTCAAAACTTAGGTTAAGCATTCAAACACACGTCGGGCGTCAGGTGGCCGCAGCAGCCGCACCTACCTACCCACCCACCTCACGGCCGGACAGCTTGGCTTACTTGGCGCTGAGGCTGACCTCACCGCACCTCACCTCACCTCGCGCTACGCAACGCTACAGGTTCGGTTCGGTTCGCTCAGCTTAGGCTTAGAGCTTAAGCGCCGAGGTCGGATTACGACGTTGGTTCACCTTCGGGCGCCACACTTTGGGTGTAAAGGTCGCGTCGGGTCGTCGGCACGCCGCAAAAACAAAAGCGAAGCCACAGACAACGCCGACAAACGGGCAGCACGGCCACGACCAGATACCGAGCGCGAACGAGACACACGGACCACCCACCGGCCAAAGGGCACCAAACAACAAACCAGAGAGCACCACGTGTCGACCAGAGCAACCCGCCGCTCACGCGACGTGGCTGGCTGGCACCGAAGGGCCGCCGCAACTGCGCTTTCCGCGCCGGGCCGGATGCACGTGCGGCAACACCACCACCGCACACAGCCGCTGTTCAACGTCAACCAACAACACGCCGCGGTCGCAGCCTCAACGCCAGCACACGTTTGCACCACCATTCACACGCACCGCACAAACAGCTGTCGCCGACAACACAAACACACCGCAACGACGCCGCCGCCTCTACTTGTGCCGGCCACCCACCCCACCGACGGCGCACCTGTCGCCGGCCGGCAGTCGACACGGGAAACGCACACCGCCACTTCGCTCGCGCGCACGCCACCAACCAGTCGTCGTCTCCAAAACAACAAACAAACATAGGGCAGGCAACAAATCGCCTCGCACGAACCGTCCACAAAACTATCAAAGCACAGCCTCTGGCTAACGGCCACGACGCAGCGGCACGCTGCTCCTTTCCCCGCCCCACTCGATTCACGAAGGCACGCGACACCGCCAACGACGGCCTCGCTTCCCGCAACCGACACCTTTCCGCCACTACGCACAGCCGCACCCGACGCCCGTGGCAACGACACAACTACTGCACTATCCACCGCCGCCTCCCCCTTCCCGTCGTACACACACACACAGCCAGCCAGCCAGCCAAAACCACACCAACGACCCAAACATGCACGTGCAACGGCACACCCCAACCAGTCAACGTCGACAACCACACGCACGGCTCGAAACCGGCGCCCTTCCACGTTGCCATCAAGCTACACACAAGACACAAGGGACCAACAACAGCAAGCCTGCCCGCCCGCCCGCCCGCCCCACTCTCACGCCGCAAAAAAGCACACCGAAACCGCCAAACGCACATTCCCATCGCACCGACACCGACCGGCTCGCTACCACCACACCTCTCGGCAGCCGTTTCGCAAACATGACACGGCGCGACATGACATCACGACCAACTCAACTCTCCTCTCCCGACGCCTTCGGCCGGAGCACAACGCCGCCAATTCGCCACACACACACAGTCACACAGTCGACAGGCGCCCGCCCGCCCTCCCTCCCTGCACGACGCCGCGCAGCAAAGGCGCCCGCAAACACATACCTCTCCTCTCTCTCGGCCGCCCGACGCGCCAACCGCCACACCGCCAGCCACTCGCAATTGTGCACTGCCGCCAGCCACACGTCCAACACGCCGCGCCGCCTCCGGCCACCCGCCAGGGGGCGCTCACGTCCGCGACAACAGCGCGGCCCGCCGGGCCAAACCGAACCGAGCCGCCCGCCGCTGCTCTGCACATCTTCCTGCGCGCATCAACAAAACGAGGCAAGCGAGCACACCCCGTCACAACGCCACATCACGCAAATGCCGTGCCGACCTCTTGTGTCTACCGCCTAAATTGCACTCACTCACCAGCCGCCCCTTCTTCTTCCTACCTATCTATCTATCTATCTATCTGTGCGTCTGTGTCGGTCCGCGCGTGACGCCTCTCAACATCCGCCGTCGCCGTCCCCGTCCCCGTTTCCGCCCCAATGCCATCGTCGCGCCGCCTCCTCCTCCGCCCCTGTCCGGCCCGCACCACACCATACACCGCTGCTTGTCCCGGCCGTTGCCACCAAAGGCGCCTACCGCAAACGCGCCACGCCGCAGCCCCCGTGCGTGCATCTCCGTGCCGACGCTGCCTCTCTGCCCTCCCGCACGCACTCGACCGACCGACCGACATGCACTGCGTCGACGGCCTCGACAACACAGTCTCTGGCTCCGCACTGCGTCTTCCGGTACGCGCGCTGAAACACGTATGTACTCATTACCAGCGATGGCGAGGCACGACACAATCTCTGACCAGAGCGTTTCTTATCGTCGCTAGTCTGCGCCACACGACACTAGTAGCACGTAGCGGGTCGGCAGGAACAGTTGTCATCTATATGTGGCGGGTCGGGAGAGGTAGTAGTCAGTCGACAGTATCAGCGAGTGGACGGTTGTACTGAGCGGGCGGCGGCGTGCTCTTCTCGCGACTCTGGTCTCCGTTCGGGACGATGCATATTGTTATTACAGGTAAGGTAATGAAGCTGCATTGCGCAAATCTAATACTGTATGTCAATTGTAACTATTTTCTTCACAACAAAATGCCCCAATAATACTTTGTTTCCAAACAAACTTTTTTAAAGTACAACCATTCATTTCCATTTAAAGAATATTTCCTACGCATTTCCTCCAACAATCAAAATTAAATGTGAGCCGGCATTCATTGCACGACGCTGTGTACAGGTATCGACAGTTAAGAGCACATATAGATGCAGTTTGTTTTTTTTCTCTTTTGTCTCTTTTTTGTTTTTGTTTTGTTTTTTTTTTTTGACGTAACGATCTTTTGCTCTTCTTATTCTAATTTGTACGTACGCTGTTTGTTTAGATTTTTATATTGGTCATGCCACGTAGCGCTCCGCGTGAAAATCACTGCCTGTGCTGTGTGCAGTCTGTGGCTAGTTTGCATTGTTGTCATGAACTGCTATAGCTGGATGTGAACAGCGCGTAGCGTTGCGCAGTTAGGGGTGAGCCGCCAGCACTGGTGCATGTGCGGACAGAGATGGCGGACTTTTCAAATTACATATATTATGACTGGTGATGATATTAAGGGTAAATACATTGTTTGTTGTTCTCTATTAAACATCTTTACTTTGCTAACTATCCCTATCGGTAGTTAGTGCCCTCCGTGGTTTGGAATCTCTTATTTTAGCTGGCAGCAGTGGTGCTCGCTGTATTGCAGTAGTTCGAGTAATGAAGATTTTTGTGAGGTAAGTGATTTCCGACAGGTGTACTTTAATATTACTCAGGGCCATTCTTTTGCAGGGATCTTTGATAGTCAGATTGCGTTGCGCTCAAAATATTGTGTGTCAGTTTAAGCACAGTTTTGTATACATTGTTGTTCAAAGGGAGACGTTTCAGAATACACAGGGCCGAAGGTCAGCCAGCGCTGCCCTTACAACGTTTAGCGGGTTTTCAATTATGTCTGTTGAGATGTTCATGGTTCATTATTTCCATTCATCATATTATCGCGAGTTTCTCATCAATCTTCGTTCGTTCATTTTCTAGGGACGTTAACAACATTCTGGCACACTTTTATCATCATTCACTCACTCACTCACTCACTTACTTACGACTATTTGTGCGGGGAGGTTACACTTGGGTCCATTTCCATTTCCATTTCCATTTCCATTCAATGTTGATAGACCTTTCTTTTTTTTGTTTTTTTTTTTTTTTTTGTTGTTGTTGTTTTGTTGCTGGCAGGTTACAAAAGGCCTCACTTTATGTTGGTTGCAGCAGCGTTTTTCTCCTTCTTCTAGTGTTTTCCCCGCCCCTCCCGCATCCGTCGGTCTCACCACGTTCACTGACAGCCGCGTCTGCGGCTACACCACAACGGCCCCCTCCCGGCAACCCATTCGTTTTCTCTTCTTTTGCACAAAAACAACGCCGCACGCGCCAGCCGAGCGCAGCGCAAGCCACCCACACCGCGCCCCTCCCCGTCTTTATAGCCTCCGCGTCTTGTTTTCTTCGTTTGCCCCCTCCCATCTCCCGAATGCCATGCCATGCCAGCAGCGTTACGCGTGCCCCTCCCCTGTCCACACACTACCGCGAAACGAACAGCCTTTCCGGGCCACATGCAGGGCACGCCCACCGCCATTCCCGGACGCAATTCTCAAAACAACACACACACACACACACACACACACACAATGGCTTTGCACACGAACATAGACGGCACGGGCACTGTCGTACATTCTTCCTCAGAACCATCTCAACGAACGTTACGTTACGTTACACACACATCCGGGAAAGCAAAGCAACGCAACGCACAATTCAGCCGTCAAAGGTAACGTTCACCACGGCAGACACTTGCCGCCGCGCCGTTACACGCATTTCAGTGCGGCTACAATACACCTCCGACACGGCAACGTTCCGTTGCTCTACACTGCGTTTCTCCGTTTTGTTTGGTTTTTTTTCCGTTTTCTCTCTCTCTCTCTCTCTCTCTCTCTCTCTCTCTCTCTCTCTCTATATTTTTGTTTTTTTTTTTTTTTTCCCCTCTGTCCTTTCCTCCACCATTCTCTCCTCACGTTCTGCCCAGACATTCGACCGATCAGAGGTTCGTTCACCTTTCGGTAACCGTTCTCAGCGCGACGGTGTACCAACGGTATGACGGTATGACGGGTGTTCAAGACGTCCGGTGTACCGCGCCGATCGACAGTTTCCCAGAGGCGACGGATCGGACCACATCACCGACATACACACAAACACGTGTACGCACATTCGCCAAAGCGACCGTCGTCTTCTAGCGTCGCGCTTACTCTACTGTACTGCACTGGACACGCGAGCATGCATCTTCAATGACGACGTCGGTGTGCGTGCGTCGTACGCACACAAGCAGACACAGTCAGTCAGACACGACTATCGAAATCAGAGTCGGGGGAAAGGTACATATCATCGTGCGTGTCGCCCGTACAATGCAATACACAGTGGTGTCTCAATGCGCGTTCACATTCAAACGTCACTCACACGCCTCCACGCTCCATTTACAGACACATTTCACCCTCGCCATATATGGCGTGCAAACCGACCCGCAAACGGCCGTCGTTACACACTGACATTCCCAACAATCGCGTTTCGTTTCCACCCGTCACGTAACTAACCGGCACCTCCATCCAAAGGGCACATCACCGATCGCACTTCCCCACCCCCCTCGCAGACAACGAGTTGTGCGCACGTGCCTCCATTCCACGTCACACCGTGGCCGTACCCCGCAACACGCGACGCGCCCCCTAAACAATCAAATTATTCATCGCATCGGCCACCCCACCCCGTCGCGTCGCAACCAAAGCGGTAGCTATTGCCGCCGTCCACCCACTCACACACAAAACAAAACAAAAACAACAACAATTCCGCCCTTCCCGCAAAGGCCATTTGGTGGCCCTGAAAAGGGCCGTTTTGCCGCTCTCGCAACGGAGGATCTCCTTCCATTCCAGAGCCACCTCCTTACTTGGAGCTCGTGTACTTGGTCACCGCCTTCGTGCCCTCGCTCACGGCGTGCTTGGCCAGCTCGCCAGGCAGCAACAGCCGCACAGCGGTCTGGATCTCGCGGGACGTGATGGTCGAGCGCTTGTTGTAGTGCGCCAGGCGAGACGCCTCGGCCGCGATGCGCTCGAAAATGTCGTTCACGAAGCTGTTCATGATGCTCATCGCCTTCGACGAGATGCCCGTGTCAGGGTGCACCTGCTTCAGCACCTTGTAGATGTAGATGGCATAGCTCTCCTTCCTCTTGCGCTTCTTCTTCTTGTCGCCCTTCGAAATGTTCTTCTGCGCCTTGCCAGCCTTCTTGGCGGCCTTCCCGCTAGTCTTGGGCGGCATCGCAAACAAACAAGAACGTACGGCAGCAACACCAGCAGCAAGCGCTCCGCTCTAGTCAGCGTCTCCCCACACAGTGGCACCCAGCGCGCCCCGCCGCCGCACCTTTACCAGCTCGCCCCGTTGCGGCCGCCGACCAATGGGCCGCGAGCGCAACCGGCCGCCGCACCCGAGAGCATAAAGGACCCCCACCCCTGGCGGCGCCGCCCCAAAGACTAGAAGAGGACGACATAGCTGCACTAAGTCGCATTAGAGGCAAACTACTAATAGCAGGGGACCTAAATGCCAAGCACGCGGACTGGAACTCGAGACGCCGAAATCAAGCTGGTCAACAACTGCAACGACTCGCGCGCACACACCAGTTACAAATATGGGGCCCAGAGGAACCGACACACTTCCCAAAGAACGGAGGAAGACCGGACGTCCTCGACATAGCCATCACAAAGAATCTGGTGGGCTTTGTATCCGCGACATCGGTAAACAGAATGTCGTCGGACCACAATCCCGTGATTTTCGAGGTCGACATGGGAGAATGGCTCTCTATCCCACAACGGCATGCGACATACAAGCGCATCAATAAGGAGCAATTCAGCAATGCAGTAGCAGCTGAACTTGCCCAGACCCCGCCTCCAACTGCAGAGACAGCAGAACAGGCACTAGACGACCTCACAAGAGCGATCCTACAAGCTGCTGAGGGAGCCACACCGCCTCCTGCGGGTCCCCCCCGCTCCAGGCAACTCCCCCCGCACTTGCTTGCGCAAATACGGCACAAAAACAGGATCGCCAAAGAGTGGAAGCTCACCAGAAATAGGGATACACGGAGGCTACTCAATAGGCTACAGAGAGAGCTGAAAGCCGATCTCAATGAGTACCGCAACCAACAATGGTCGGCAAGGCTCTCAGCTCTCAAACTAGACGACAATAGTTTATGGCAAGCCACCAAACAGTACACAAAAAGACGCGCAAGAATGCCACCACTCCATGGCGAACGTGGACTGCAGTTCAGCCCCATTGACAAAGCTAACGCACTAGCCGACGTGTTCGAAAAACAGTTCAGACCAGCAGAAGTACAGGACAGAGAACACGTCGCAACAGTCCGCAGAGAACTGGCCGTGTTCCTGGAAGCAGACGACGAAGATGACTACACGCCACTCTTCAGTACTGAAGATGTGGCGCGCTGCATCAAGTCCCTGCCCACCAGGAAAACCCCGGGTCACGACCAGGTCACAAATGAATTGCTGAAACTCCTCCCGCCCCTGGCAATCACCCACCTGACCGATATTGTTAATGAACTGACGCGATCACAAAAATTCCCGGCGCAGTGGAAGCATGCAGAAGTCATTGCGATCGCGAAACCAGGAAAAGACCCGGTGTTCCCGCAACATTACAGACCAATTAGTCTACTGCCTACCCTCAGTAAACTTTATGAGCGCCTCCTACTAACCCCCATACAGGACTATATCACAAGAGAGCAGATCCTGCCGAAATTCCAGTTCGGATTTAGGCAAAGACACTCCGCCCCACAGCAAATCATGAGGGTGGTTGAAGCAGCCACGGACAGCTTCAACCGAAAGGGCTACTGCGGGCTTGTCTTATTAGACGTAGCAAAAGCCTTTGACTCAGTCTGGCACACCGGGATACTACACAAGATGTACACCCTAGGCTTCCCCGGAAAGATAGTCAAAATCGTTAAAAACTATCTCTCCGGTAGGACTTTCTCAGTCAAGATCGATGGATCCCTGTCGACCAGGAGAAGAATCAGTGCAGGCGTGCCCCAGGGCTCAGTCCTGGGACCCGTCCTCTACAGTGTCTACACTGCTGACATCCCTACGACTCAGCATGTAAACACTGCACAATACGCAGACGACACTGCATTCTTCTCCTGCTCGACAAACAGGAACCTGGTTACAAGGCGTCTGCAAACCGCCCTAAACAGGACGGAAAACTGGGCAAAGCAGTGGCGCATCTCAATAAACTCTGAGAAAACACAAGCCATGCTGCTCACCAGACGCTATGGGAAACGCCGACCCCCAAGAAGACCATACCAGCTGCTGCGATTGCAGGGGCAGAATCTGCCATGGAGAAATTCTGCGAGGTACCTCGGTGTCACACTTGACAGACGCCTGACATGGAAGTGCCACATAGAGGAGCTTCGCAGAAAGGCTCACGCCAGGATGCAGATTCTGTACCCTGTCTTGAACAGCAGCAGTTCCCTCGACCCCGCAACAGGAGTAGCGATCTATCGAAGTCTAATTCGACCGATACTGGAATATGCGTGCCCTGTATGGGGCTACGCAGCCAGATCGACGATAGATCGCTTACAAAAGACTCAAAATAGAGCGTTAAGACGAGCCTTACACGTCCCCAGGCGCTTCCCCGCGGCAGACCTGCATGAAGCCGCAGACATAGAGCCAATCACCACACGATTCCGCGCCCTGGCAGAAGTGTTTTACGCCAAGGCGCGGAACTCAGAAAACGACTTAATCAACACCCTTGGGCAATACGAACCCCATAGGGAGAGATATAACAGACCTAAGTCGCTACTCCTGCAGTAGCGCAAAAAAGAACAACCAAAGTAAATCTCTCAACAAAACAGCAAACAACAACAGCGCAGTTACAAAACCACGCAAAAGAAAAGAGGAGGAAATGTCCGAAAGAGACAACAACCTCCACCAACTCCCCCTCTAATGGGTAGAGGACCAAAAGAGAGCAGAGGAGGAGGCGGCGCCGCCACTCCGCTGCTCGACTCGCTGCGGCTCGCACCGTCGTTCGTCTCGTCTCGTTTTTACACCACAGCGCATCGCCATGTCCGGACGCGGAAAGGGAGGCAAAGTCAAGGGCAAGTCAAAGTCCCGCTCAAGCAGGGCCGGGCTCCAGTTCCCGGTCGGCAGAATCCACCGCCTCCTGCGCAAGGGAAACTACGCCGAGCGCGTCGGCGCCGGGGCGCCCGTCTACCTCGCCGCCGTCATGGAGTACCTCGCGGCTGAGGTGCTCGAGCTGGCCGGAAACGCGGCCCGCGACAACAAGAAGACGCGCATCATCCCGCGCCACCTGCAGCTTGCCATCCGCAACGACGAGGAGCTCAACAAGCTCCTGTCGGGCGTCACCATCGCACAGGGTGGTGTCCTGCCCAACATCCAGGCCGTCCTGCTGCCAAAGAAGACCGAGAAGAAGGCCTAAACAGAGAGGCCAGGCACTCGGCACGCCGCGCTTTGCCGGCTCGCCTCGGCTCACAACAATCGGCCCTTTTCAGGGCCACCACACAAACCTACGTCCAAAGCAAAATTTCAGTCGTCCTCGCCGCGCTTTACTTTACTTTAACTTCACTTCCACAGCCGCCGCCGGCAAGAAGACCGTACCAACTGCTACGATTGCAGGGGGAGATATTCTGCGAGGTACCTCGGTGTCACGCCTGACATCCAAGTGTCACATAGGGGAACTTGGCACAAACGCTCACGCCAGGATGCAGATCCTGTACCCCTGTTCCCTCGACCCCGCAACAGGGGTAGCGATACTGGAAATATGCGCGCCCTGTATGGGGCTATGCAGCCAGATCGACGATGCATCGCCTACAGAAGGGTCCAAAGCAGAGCGCTCTACGACGGGCCTTACACGTCCCCGCGGCAGACCTGCCTAGAACCACCCACAACACGATTCCGCGCCCTGGCAGAAGCGTTCTACGCCACCGCGCGGAATTCAGAAAATGACTATTACGTCTTGACCCTTGGGCAATATGAACAGATGTGCAAGACCCGACCCGAGTCGCTACTCCAGCAGTAGCACAAACAGAACACATAATCACTCTCAACAAACAGCAACGTCCGAAAAAGCACACTACCAAAGATAAGAACAACACACAGAAAAGAGGAGCAAATGTCCACAGGCGACAATAACCTCCACCAACTCCCCCTCTAACGGTAGAGGACTAAAACAGAGAAGAACAAGAAGAGCCGCCGCCATCTTGTCGTCCACAGCCCGTGTGGCCCAACAAACAAACACACACACACACACACACACACACACACACACACACACACACACACACATTTCTCTTGTTTTGTTTCGTTTGCCTCAAGCACCTCCACGCACGCACAGTCGCCTTCCAAACGACAACGACAGCAATAATCACCACTGTTAAACGAGCGTGTCGACACACCGCCCTCCACTCCCGCGCGCCCCATACAAACGAAACAGCTGATGCGGCCGCCTATGGGCACGCCTTGCCTCGGCAACTCCAACGCCGCCGCAAACACACAGCCAAAACCACGCAAATATTCACCGCCTCTCGCACAACAACAACAACACACAGCCCGGCGTCTCCATCGATCGATAAACAAAACAAACACACAACGCCCTCTCTCGCGCGCACACACACACACACAGCCACAAGACCCGCTTCCTTTCCTTTCTCCCAGTCACGTCACGTCAGTCAAACGCAAACGAAATGAAATGAAGAATGAAAGAAAGAAGGCAGGCAGGCAGGCAGGCAGGCAGGCAGGCAGGCAACACACGCAGCAACAACACAGACTCTTTCGCACTTTTCAATTTCCGAACAGTGTGGTGGCCCTGAAAAGGGCCGTTTTCGTCTCTCCCACGGCCGCGGGAAGGCCATCGCGGCACAGCACACCGGCTGCGACGCGCCTAACCGCCGAAACCGTACAGGGTGCGCCCCTGCCTCTTCAGGGCGTACACCACGTCCATCGCCGTCACAGTCTTGCGCTTGGCGTGCTCAGTGTACGTCACCGCGTCGCGGATCACGTTCTCCAGGAACACCTTCAGCACTCCGCGGGTCTCCTCGTAGATCAGACCAGAGATGCGCTTCACGCCGCCCCTGCGAGCCAGGCGGCGGATCGCGGGCTTCGTGATGCCCTGGATGTTGTCGCGCAACACCTTGCGGTGCCGCTTGGCGCCACCCTTGCCGAGCCCCTTTCCTCCCTTGCCGCGGCCAGTCATCTCTTCTAAATCCTCAAAAAAGCTCAAGGCAAGCAAAACGTCTGCTGCAGCGGCTGGCTCCTCACCCGGCGCTAGCGAGTCGGCTACGGTCTGCGCCCGGCGCACGCGCCAGCCCCCCTATATAGACTCTGGCCCGCCCTCCCCCCACCACGCGCAACCGAGGGCATATAAGCGCACCACGGTGGCTGGCGCGCGCCCGTGTCGTCAAGGCAGCACCCGACGCAGCACCTCGCCTCCACGCCGCTCCGCTACCGCTACCGCTATGGCCCGCACAAAGCAAACGGCCCGCAAGTCCACCGGCGGAAAGGCGCCGCGCAAACAGCTCGCCACCAAGGCGGCGAGGAAGAGCGCGCCCGCCACCGGCGGCGTCAAGAAGCCCCACCGCTACAGGCCGGGCACCGTCGCCCTGCGAGAAATCAGGCGCTACCAGAAGAGCACAGAGCTGCTCATCCGCAAGCTGCCATTCCAGCGCCTAGTGCGCGAGATCGCCCAGGACTTCAAGACCGACCTGCGCTTCCAGAGCTCCGCGGTCATGGCCCTGCAGGAGGCCAGCGAGGCCTACCTCGTCGGCCTCTTCGAAGACACCAACCTGTGCGCAATCCACGCCAAGCGCGTCACCATCATGCCCAAGGACATCCAGCTCGCGCGCCGCATCCGCGGCGAGCGCGCCTAAACACCGCGCCAGCCGCTGGGCACCGCCCACGCACGCAACAAACAAAACGGCCCTTTTCAGGGCCACTAACATCACTCCGTCGCGAGCAAACTTTGTCGGTCGCCTCTCGCCCCACAACCACAGAACGAAAGACAAAACACCACTTCCACTTCCCGTCCGTCCGCCACAGCCGCTCTCCTCTGCCAGCTTGCTGGCGCGCGCAACAATCAACATCATCCCTCCCCGGCGCGGCGCTCAAAGCGCACAATACCCATCGGCCGACGCCGTCAACCACACGGCCGGCCGACGCTTCGTTTCGAAAAGAAAAAAAAAAAAAAACAAAAACAAACAAAAAGCCAGGCACGTCCAACGCCACCGACCCTTTCCACATCTCAACGTCCCCCGCCCCCGTTGCAAGAACAAACACACACACACAAAAGACAAGACACATCCGAGAAGACGGCAGGCAGGCAAACCAAAGTATTCAAACAACATGACACAAAACCAACCGTCGGCCGGCCGCGACCAAAAAAAAAAACGGCGACAATCAACCGCAACGACAAAACCGCTACCGCCGCCCGCACCCGCCACCGACCCCCCCGCAATCCAACCACCACGGCACGCAAACAGTGTCCACACACGGGCATACAGGAAACGCCAGACGACACAACCACACCGCAACACAAACACGACAATCAAAACCTTCCCGACGTGCTTTGATGGCCCTGAGAAGGGCCGTTTTGGGCCGCGCGTCTGTTGCGCGCCACTAGACGACGGGGACGGGGGGTGCGGACGACGGAGTCAACCGCCAACCCTTCCTTTCCCATTCCTCTCTTCTTCTCCTCTACTTCTTCTTCTTGGGCGAAGCCTTCGCCTTAGACGGCGTCGTCGCCTTCTTCGGGCGCGGCGCCTTCGGCTTCTTCGTCGGAACCTTGGCGGCCTTCTTCGCCTTCGACGGCGACTTGGCCTTGGCCGGCTTGGCAGCAGCCGCCTTCTTCGCACCGGCGGGAGCGGCCGACGCCGCAGACGCCTTCTTGGCGGCGCCCGCCTTCCGACCAGTCGCCGCCTTCACGCCACCAGCCTTCTTTGCGCCGGCCGCACGGGCGCCCTTCTTCTCCTTGCTGGCCGGAGCGGCGCGCTTCTTCTTGGCACCGCCGGCCCGAGCCTTGCCGCCCTCAGCCGCCCCGCCGCCGGCGCCGGCAAGCTTGAAAGAGCCGGACGCGCCCTTCCCCTTCGTCTGCACCAGCTCGCCCGCCACCACGGCCGACTTGAGGTACTTCTTGATAAACGGCGCCAGCTTCTCCGCGTCCAGCTTGTAGTGCGCGGCAATGTACTTCTTGATCGCCTGCAGCGACGATCCGCCGCGCTCCTTCAGACTCTTGATGGCGGCCGTCACCATCTCAGAGGTGCGCGGGTGCGCAGGCTTGGCGCGCGGCTTCTTCGCAGACGACGCAGACTTTGCCTTCTTCGTAGTGCCGGTGGCGGCGGGTGCCGCAGCAGTCTCGTTCGTAGCCGCCTGATCTGCCATTTCGACGACGCGCGTTAACACACAACACAGCGAGCAGCGAGAGCGAGAGGAGACACGCAGCGAGCGGAGCGCACAGCAGAGGAATAGCCGCCTCGCGCCACAGGCCCAGCCAGTGTCGCGGGCGGGCGCGGACGGCCGAGAGAGCGGCCGCCACTCTGCGCGCCGCCGCGCCGCGCCTCCCGCGCTTGCTACCGCCCAACGTCCGACAGCCTGTGCGGAGCAGCCCCACACCTGCGCCACAACCACCCGCGCCTTTCAAACCACCGAGGATGGGGCTACACACAGCCACACCACAGCCGCCAACCAGTCGCCACGGCAGCGCCGCAAACCACGGCCAAACTGCAGCCACCGCGCGCTACAGCCTGGGTCGGCCCGCCGAGAATCGCCGCCCACGCCCAAATGCCGCCCCCACAGCCCCAGCCGGCGACCGGCCACAATGGCCAAACCTTCGGCAAAAGCCCCACACCGTCGCCGCGGCAGCCCGGCCAGCGCGGCCGGCGCCACAGCCACACAAGCGGAGGCGTGCGGCGATGACGGCCGTGCAAACGCACCTCCGCCGCCCCATCGCCCTCCCACCGTTTCCCGATCGGCCCGCAGCCGTCGGGCCACGTCCTCCTCCTCTCGCCCGCCAACATTCACAGCCCTTTCGTTCGTTTCCCAACAATTTCAATTGTGCCCGCCGCAAAAAACGGGCGCCGCCTGCAAAGCAACATGCTCCGCCGGAGCGCCCCTCGCCGCTTACGAGCCAACCCCTCGCCCGAGGCAAACCCGAAATCCGCAACTACAGACCAACCCAATCTGCCGTCAGCACACACGACAGCCAACATCACGCGTTACGAGTTAGACATTAGGTTCACACGTCTCGGTTAGGTTCGGTGGACGTGGGTTAGGTTAAGGGCACTTGGGTTAGGTTACGCATTCAAAACACACGTCAGGCGTCAGAGGTTACGTTAGGTTAGGTTAGGTTAAGGCCACTTGGGTTAGGTTAAGCGTCAAACTTAGGTTAAGCATTCAAACACACGTCGGGCGTCAGAGGTTAGGTTAGGTTAGGTTAGGTTAAGGCCACTTGGGTTAGGTTAAGCCTCAAAACTTAGGTTAAGCATTCAAACACACGTCGGGCGTCAGGTGGCCGCAGCAGCCGCACCTACCTACCCACCCACCTCACGGCCGGACAGCTTGGCTTACTTGGCGCTGAGGCTGACCTCACCGCACCTCACCTCACCTCGCGCTACGCAACGCTACAGGTTCGGTTCGGTTCGCTCAGCTTAGGCTTAGAGCTTAAGCGCCGAGGTCGGATTACGACGTTGGTTCACCTTCGGGCGCCACACTTTGGGTGTAAAGGTCGCGTCGGGTCGTCGGCACGCCGCAAAAACAAAAGCGAAGCCACAGACAACGCCGACAAACGGGCAGCACGGCCACGACCAGATACCGAGCGCGAACGAGACACACGGACCACCCACCGGCCAAAGGGCACCAAACAACAAACCAGAGAGCACCACGTGTCGACCAGAGCAACCCGCCGCTCACGCGACGTGGCTGGCTGGCACCGAAGGGCCGCCGCAACTGCGCTTTCCGCGCCGGGCCGGATGCACGTGCGGCAACACCACCACCGCACACAGCCGCTGTTCAACGTCAACCAACAACACGCCGCGGTCGCAGCCTCAACGCCAGCACACGTTTGCACCACCATTCACACGCACCGCACAAACAGCTGTCGCCGACAACACAAACACACCGCAACGACGCCGCCGCCTCTACTTGTGCCGGCCACCCACCCCACCGACGGCGCACCTGTCGCCGGCCGGCAGTCGACACGGGAAACGCACACCGCCACTTCGCTCGCGCGCACGCCACCAACCAGTCGTCGTCTCCAAAACAACAAACAAACATAGGGCAGGCAACAAATCGCCTCGCACGAACCGTCCACAAAACTATCAAAGCACAGCCTCTGGCTAACGGCCACGACGCAGCGGCACGCTGCTCCTTTCCCCGCCCCACTCGATTCACGAAGGCACGCGACACCGCCAACGACGGCCTCGCTTCCCGCAACCGACACCTTTCCGCCACTACGCACAGCCGCACCCGACGCCCGTGGCAACGACACAACTACTGCACTATCCACCGCCGCCTCCCCCTTCCCGTCGTACACACACACACAGCCAGCCAGCCAGCCAAAACCACACCAACGACCCAAACATGCACGTGCAACGGCACACCCCAACCAGTCAACGTCGACAACCACACGCACGGCTCGAAACCGGCGCCCTTCCACGTTGCCATCAAGCTACACACAAGACACAAGGGACCAACAACAGCAAGCCTGCCCGCCCGCCCGCCCGCCCCACTCTCACGCCGCAAAAAAGCACACCGAAACCGCCAAACGCACATTCCCATCGCACCGACACCGACCGGCTCGCTACCACCACACCTCTCGGCAGCCGTTTCGCAAACATGACACGGCGCGACATGACATCACGACCAACTCAACTCTCCTCTCCCGACGCCTTCGGCCGGAGCACAACGCCGCCAATTCGCCACACACACACAGTCACACAGTCGACAGGCGCCCGCCCGCCCTCCCTCCCTGCACGACGCCGCGCAGCAAAGGCGCCCGCAAACACATACCTCTCCTCTCTCTCGGCCGCCCGACGCGCCAACCGCCACACCGCCAGCCACTCGCAATTGTGCACTGCCGCCAGCCACACGTCCAACACGCCGCGCCGCCTCCGGCCACCCGCCAGGGGGCGCTCACGTCCGCGACAACAGCGCGGCCCGCCGGGCCAAACCGAACCGAGCCGCCCGCCGCTGCTCTGCACATCTTCCTGCGCGCATCAACAAAACGAGGCAAGCGAGCACACCCCGTCACAACGCCACATCACGCAAATGCCGTGCCGACCTCTTGTGTCTACCGCCTAAATTGCACTCACTCACCAGCCGCCCCTTCTTCTTCCTACCTATCTATCTATCTATCTATCTGTGCGTCTGTGTCGGTCCGCGCGTGACGCCTCTCAACATCCGCCGTCGCCGTCCCCGTCCCCGTTTCCGCCCCAATGCCATCGTCGCGCCGCCTCCTCCTCCGCCCCTGTCCGGCCCGCACCACACCATACACCGCTGCTTGTCCCGGCCGTTGCCACCAAAGGCGCCTACCGCAAACGCGCCACGCCGCAGCCCCCGTGCGTGCATCTCCGTGCCGACGCTGCCTCTCTGCCCTCCCGCACGCACTCGACCGACCGACCGACATGCACTGCGTCGACGGCCTCGACAACACAGTCTCTGGCTCCGCACTGCGTCTTCCGGTACGCGCGCTGAAACACGTATGTACTCATTACCAGCGATGGCGAGGCACGACACAATCTCTGACCAGAGCGTTTCTTATCGTCGCTAGTCTGCGCCACACGACACTAGTAGCACGTAGCGGGTCGGCAGGAACAGTTGTCATCTATATGTGGCGGGTCGGGAGAGGTAGTAGTCAGTCGACAGTATCAGCGAGTGGACGGTTGTACTGAGCGGGCGGCGGCGTGCTCTTCTCGCGACTCTGGTCTCCGTTCGGGACGATGCATATTGTTATTACAGGTAAGGTAATGAAGCTGCATTGCGCAAATCTAATACTGTATGTCAATTGTAACTATTTTCTTCACAACAAAATGCCCCAATAATACTTTGTTTCCAAACAAACTTTTTTAAAGTACAACCATTCATTTCCATTTAAAGAATATTTCCTACGCATTTCCTCCAACAATCAAAATTAAATGTGAGCCGGCATTCATTGCACGACGCTGTGTACAGGTATCGACAGTTAAGAGCACATATAGATGCAGTTTGTTTTTTTTCTCTTTTGTCTCTTTTTTGTTTTTGTTTTGTTTTTTTTTTTTGACGTAACGATCTTTTGCTCTTCTTATTCTAATTTGTACGTACGCTGTTTGTTTAGATTTTTATATTGGTCATGCCACGTAGCGCTCCGCGTGAAAATCACTGCCTGTGCTGTGTGCAGTCTGTGGCTAGTTTGCATTGTTGTCATGAACTGCTATAGCTGGATGTGAACAGCGCGTAGCGTTGCGCAGTTAGGGGTGAGCCGCCAGCACTGGTGCATGTGCGGACAGAGATGGCGGACTTTTCAAATTACATATATTATGACTGGTGATGATATTAAGGGTAAATACATTGTTTGTTGTTCTCTATTAAACATCTTTACTTTGCTAACTATCCCTATCGGTAGTTAGTGCCCTCCGTGGTTTGGAATCTCTTATTTTAGCTGGCAGCAGTGGTGCTCGCTGTATTGCAGTAGTTCGAGTAATGAAGATTTTTGTGAGGTAAGTGATTTCCGACAGGTGTACTTTAATATTACTCAGGGCCATTCTTTTGCAGGGATCTTTGATAGTCAGATTGCGTTGCGCTCAAAATATTGTGTGTCAGTTTAAGCACAGTTTTGTATACATTGTTGTTCAAAGGGAGACGTTTCAGAATACACAGGGCCGAAGGTCAGCCAGCGCTGCCCTTACAACGTTTAGCGGGTTTTCAATTATGTCTGTTGAGATGTTCATGGTTCATTATTTCCATTCATCATATTATCGCGAGTTTCTCATCAATCTTCGTTCGTTCATTTTCTAGGGACGTTAACAACATTCTGGCACACTTTTATCATCATTCACTCACTCACTCACTCACTTACTTACGACTATTTGTGCGGGGAGGTTACACTTGGGTCCATTTCCATTTCCATTTCCATTTCCATTCAATGTTGATAGACCTTTCTTTTTTTTGTTTTTTTTTTTTTTTGTTGTTGTTGTTTTGTTGCTGGCAGGTTACAAAAGGCCTCACTTTATGTTGGTTGCAGCAGCGTTTTTCTCCTTCTTCTAGTGTTTTCCCCGCCCCTCCCGCATCCGTCGGTCTCACCACGTTCACTGACAGCCGCGTCTGCGGCTACACCACAACGGCCCCCTCCCGGCAACCCATTCGTTTTCTCTTCTTTTGCACAAAAACAACGCCGCACGCGCCAGCCGAGCGCAGCGCAAGCCACCCACACCGCGCCCCTCCCCGTCTTTATAGCCTCCGCGTCTTGTTTTCTTCGTTTGCCCCCTCCCATCTCCCGAATGCCATGCCATGCCAGCAGCGTTACGCGTGCCCCTCCCCTGTCCACACACTACCGCGAAACGAACAGCCTTTCCGGGCCACATGCAGGGCACGCCCACCGCCATTCCCGGACGCAATTCTCAAAACAACACACACACACACACACACACACACACACACTTTGCACACGAACATAGACGGCACGGGCACTGTCGTACATTCTTCCTCAGAACCATCTCAACGAACGTTACGTTACGTTACACACACATCCGGGAAAGCAAAGCAACGCAACGCACAATTCAGCCGTCAAAGGTAACGTTCACCACGGCAGACACTTGCCGCCGCGCCGTTACACGCATTTCAGTGCGGCTACAATACACCTCCGACACGGCAACGTTCCGTTGCTCTACACTGCGTTTCTCCGTTTTGTTTGGTTTTTTTTCCGTTTTCTCTCTCTCTCTCTCTCTCTCTCTCTCTCTCTCTCTCTCTCTCTATATTTTTTTTTTTTTTTTTTTTTTCCCCTCTGTCCTTTCCTCCACCATTCTCTCCTCACGTTCTGCCCAGACATTCGACCGATCAGAGGTTCGTTCACCTTTCGGTAACCGTTCTCAGCGCGACGGTGTACCAACGGTATGACGGTATGACGGGTGTTCAAGACGTCCGGTGTACCGCGCCGATCGACAGTTTCCCAGAGGCGACGGATCGGACCACATCACCGACATACACACAAACACGTGTACGCACATTCGCCAAAGCGACCGTCGTCTTCTAGCGTCGCGCTTACTCTACTGTACTGCACTGGACACGCGAGCATGCATCTTCAATGACGACGTCGGTGTGCGTGCGTCGTACGCACACAAGCAGACACAGTCAGTCAGACACGACTATCGAAATCAGAGTCGGGGGAAAGGTACATATCATCGTGCGTGTCGCCCGTACAATGCAATACACAGTGGTGTCTCAATGCGCGTTCACATTCAAACGTCACTCACACGCCTCCACGCTCCATTTACAGACACATTTCACCCTCGCCATATATGGCGTGCAAACCGACCCGCAAACGGCCGTCGTTACACACTGACATTCCCAACAATCGCGTTTCGTTTCCACCCGTCACGTAACTAACCGGCACCTCCATCCAAAGGGCACATCACCGATCGCACTTCCCCACCCCCCTCGCAGACAACGAGTTGTGCGCACGTGCCTCCATTCCACGTCACACCGTGGCCGTACCCCGCAACACGCGACGCGCCCCCTAAACAATCAAATTATTCATCGCATCGGCCACCCCACCCCGTCGCGTCGCAACCAAAGCGGTAGCTATTGCCGCCGTCCACCCACTCACACACAAAACAAAACAAAAACAACAACAATTCCGCCCTTCCCGCAAAGGCCATTTGGTGGCCCTGAAAAGGGCCGTTTTGCCGCTCTCGCAACGGAGGATCTCCTTCCATTCCAGAGCCACCTCCTTACTTGGAGCTCGTGTACTTGGTCACCGCCTTCGTGCCCTCGCTCACGGCGTGCTTGGCCAGCTCGCCAGGCAGCAACAGCCGCACAGCGGTCTGGATCTCGCGGGACGTGATGGTCGAGCGCTTGTTGTAGTGCGCCAGGCGAGACGCCTCGGCCGCGATGCGCTCGAAAATGTCGTTCACGAAGCTGTTCATGATGCTCATCGCCTTCGACGAGATGCCCGTGTCAGGGTGCACCTGCTTCAGCACCTTGTAGATGTAGATGGCATAGCTCTCCTTCCTCTTGCGCTTCTTCTTCTTGTCGCCCTTCGAAATGTTCTTCTGCGCCTTGCCAGCCTTCTTGGCGGCCTTCCCGCTAGTCTTGGGCGGCATCGCAAACAAACAAGAACGTACGGCAGCAACACCAGCAGCAAGCGCTCCGCTCTAGTCAGCGTCTCCCCACACAGTGGCACCCAGCGCGCCCCGCCGCCGCACCTTTACCAGCTCGCCCCGTTGCGGCCGCCGACCAATGGGCCGCGAGCGCAACCGGCCGCCGCACCCGAGAGCATAAAGGACCCCCACCCCTGGCGGCGCCGCCACTCCGCTGCTCGACTCGCTGCGGCTCGCACCGTCGTTCGTCTCGTCTCGTTTTTACACCACAGCGCATCGCCATGTCCGGACGCGGAAAGGGAGGCAAAGTCAAGGGCAAGTCAAAGTCCCGCTCAAGCAGGGCCGGGCTCCAGTTCCCGGTCGGCAGAATCCACCGCCTCCTGCGCAAGGGAAACTACGCCGAGCGCGTCGGCGCCGGGGCGCCCGTCTACCTCGCCGCCGTCATGGAGTACCTCGCGGCTGAGGTGCTCGAGCTGGCCGGAAACGCGGCCCGCGACAACAAGAAGACGCGCATCATCCCGCGCCACCTGCAGCTTGCCATCCGCAACGACGAGGAGCTCAACAAGCTCCTGTCGGGCGTCACCATCGCACAGGGTGGTGTCCTGCCCAACATCCAGGCCGTCCTGCTGCCAAAGAAGACCGAGAAGAAGGCCTAAACAGAGAGGCCAGGCACTCGGCACGCCGCGCTTTGCCGGCTCGCCTCGGCTCACAACAATCGGCCCTTTTCAGGGCCACCACACAAACCTACGTCCAAAGCAAAATTTCAGTCGTCCTCGCCGCGCTTTACTTTACTTTAACTTCACTTCCACAGCCGCCGCCGGCAAGAAGACCGTACCAACTGCTACGATTGCAGGGGGAGATATTCTGCGAGGTACCTCGGTGTCACGCCTGACATCCAAGTGTCACATAGGGGAACTTGGCACAAACGCTCACGCCAGGATGCAGATCCTGTACCCCTGTTCCCTCGACCCCGCAACAGGGGTAGCGATACTGGAAATATGCGCGCCCTGTATGGGGCTATGCAGCCAGATCGACGATGCATCGCCTACAGAAGGGTCCAAAGCAGAGCGCTCTACGACGGGCCTTACACGTCCCCGCGGCAGACCTGCCTAGAACCACCCACAACACGATTCCGCGCCCTGGCAGAAGCGTTCTACGCCACCGCGCGGAATTCAGAAAATGACTATTACGTCTTGACCCTTGGGCAATATGAACAGATGTGCAAGACCCGACCCGAGTCGCTACTCCAGCAGTAGCACAAACAGAACACATAATCACTCTCAACAAACAGCAACGTCCGAAAAAGCACACTACCAAAGATAAGAACAACACACAGAAAAGAGGAGCAAATGTCCACAGGCGACAATAACCTCCACCAACTCCCCCTCTAACGGTAGAGGACTAAAACAGAGAAGAACAAGAAGAGCCGCCGCCATCTTGTCGTCCACAGCCCGTGTGGCCCAACAAACAAACACACACACACACACACACACACACACACACACACACACACACACACACACATTTCTCTTGTTTTGTTTCGTTTGCCTCAAGCACCTCCACGCACGCACAGTCGCCTTCCAAACGACAACGACAGCAATAATCACCACTGTTAAACGAGCGTGTCGACACACCGCCCTCCACTCCCGCGCGCCCCATACAAACGAAACAGCTGATGCGGCCGCCTATGGGCACGCCTTGCCTCGGCAACTCCAACGCCGCCGCAAACACACAGCCAAAACCACGCAAATATTCACCGCCTCTCGCACAACAACAACAACACACAGCCCGGCGTCTCCATCGATCGATAAACAAAACAAACACACAACGCCCTCTCTCGCGCGCACACACACACACACAGCCACAAGACCCGCTTCCTTTCCTTTCTCCCAGTCACGTCACGTCAGTCAAACGCAAACGAAATGAAATGAAGAATGAAAGAAAGAAGGCAGGCAGGCAGGCAGGCAGGCAGGCAGGCAGGCAGGCAGGCAGGCAACACACGCAGCAACAACACAGACTCTTTCGCACTTTTCAATTTCCGAACAGTGTGGTGGCCCTGAAAAGGGCCGTTTTCGTCTCTCCCACGGCCGCGGGAAGGCCATCGCGGCACAGCACACCGGCTGCGACGCGCCTAACCGCCGAAACCGTACAGGGTGCGCCCCTGCCTCTTCAGGGCGTACACCACGTCCATCGCCGTCACAGTCTTGCGCTTGGCGTGCTCAGTGTACGTCACCGCGTCGCGGATCACGTTCTCCAGGAACACCTTCAGCACTCCGCGGGTCTCCTCGTAGATCAGACCAGAGATGCGCTTCACGCCGCCCCTGCGAGCCAGGCGGCGGATCGCGGGCTTCGTGATGCCCTGGATGTTGTCGCGCAACACCTTGCGGTGCCGCTTGGCGCCACCCTTGCCGAGCCCCTTTCCTCCCTTGCCGCGGCCAGTCATCTCTTCTAAATCCTCAAAAAAGCTCAAGGCAAGCAAAACGTCTGCTGCAGCGGCTGGCTCCTCACCCGGCGCTAGCGAGTCGGCTACGGTCTGCGCCCGGCGCACGCGCCAGCCCCCCTATATAGACTCTGGCCCGCCCTCCCCCCACCACGCGCAACCGAGGGCATATAAGCGCACCACGGTGGCTGGCGCGCGCCCGTGTCGTCAAGGCAGCACCCGACGCAGCACCTCGCCTCCACGCCGCTCCGCTACCGCTACCGCTATGGCCCGCACAAAGCAAACGGCCCGCAAGTCCACCGGCGGAAAGGCGCCGCGCAAACAGCTCGCCACCAAGGCGGCGAGGAAGAGCGCGCCCGCCACCGGCGGCGTCAAGAAGCCCCACCGCTACAGGCCGGGCACCGTCGCCCTGCGAGAAATCAGGCGCTACCAGAAGAGCACAGAGCTGCTCATCCGCAAGCTGCCATTCCAGCGCCTAGTGCGCGAGATCGCCCAGGACTTCAAGACCGACCTGCGCTTCCAGAGCTCCGCGGTCATGGCCCTGCAGGAGGCCAGCGAGGCCTACCTCGTCGGCCTCTTCGAAGACACCAACCTGTGCGCAATCCACGCCAAGCGCGTCACCATCATGCCCAAGGACATCCAGCTCGCGCGCCGCATCCGCGGCGAGCGCGCCTAAACACCGCGCCAGCCGCTGGGCACCGCCCACGCACGCAACAAACAAAACGGCCCTTTTCAGGGCCACTAACATCACTCCGTCGCGAGCAAACTTTGTCGGTCGCCTCTCGCCCCACAACCACAGAACGAAAGACAAAACACCACTTCCACTTCCCGTCCGTCCGCCACAGCCGCTCTCCTCTGCCAGCTTGCTGGCGCGCGCAACAATCAACATCATCCCTCCCCGGCGCGGCGCTCAAAGCGCACAATACCCATCGGCCGACGCCGTCAACCACACGGCCGGCCGACGCTTCGTTTCGAAAAGAAAAAAAAAAAAAAAACAAAAACAAACAAAAAGCCAGGCACGTCCAACGCCACCGACCCTTTCCACATCTCAACGTCCCCCGCCCCCGTTGCAAGAACAAACACACACACACAAAAGACAAGACACATCCGAGAAGACGGCAGGCAGGCAAACCAAAGTATTCAAACAACATGACACAAAACCAACCGTCGGCCGGCCGCGACCAAAAAAAAAAACGGCGACAATCAACCGCAACGACAAAACCGCTACCGCCGCCCGCACCCGCCACCGACCCCCCCGCAATCCAACCACCACGGCACGCAAACAGTGTCCACACACGGGCATACAGGAAACGCCAGACGACACAACCACACCGCAACACAAACACGACAATCAAAACCTTCCCGACGTGCTTTGATGGCCCTGAGAAGGGCCGTTTTGGGCCGCGCGTCTGTTGCGCGCCACTAGACGACGGGGACGGGGGGTGCGGACGACGGAGTCAACCGCCAACCCTTCCTTTCCCATTCCTCTCTTCTTCTCCTCTACTTCTTCTTCTTGGGCGAAGCCTTCGCCTTAGACGGCGTCGTCGCCTTCTTCGGGCGCGGCGCCTTCGGCTTCTTCGTCGGAACCTTGGCGGCCTTCTTCGCCTTCGACGGCGACTTGGCCTTGGCCGGCTTGGCAGCAGCCGCCTTCTTCGCACCGGCGGGAGCGGCCGACGCCGCAGACGCCTTCTTGGCGGCGCCCGCCTTCCGACCAGTCGCCGCCTTCACGCCACCAGCCTTCTTTGCGCCGGCCGCACGGGCGCCCTTCTTCTCCTTGCTGGCCGGAGCGGCGCGCTTCTTCTTGGCACCGCCGGCCCGAGCCTTGCCGCCCTCAGCCGCCCCGCCGCCGGCGCCGGCAAGCTTGAAAGAGCCGGACGCGCCCTTCCCCTTCGTCTGCACCAGCTCGCCCGCCACCACGGCCGACTTGAGGTACTTCTTGATAAACGGCGCCAGCTTCTCCGCGTCCAGCTTGTAGTGCGCGGCAATGTACTTCTTGATCGCCTGCAGCGACGATCCGCCGCGCTCCTTCAGACTCTTGATGGCGGCCGTCACCATCTCAGAGGTGCGCGGGTGCGCAGGCTTGGCGCGCGGCTTCTTCGCAGACGACGCAGACTTTGCCTTCTTCGTAGTGCCGGTGGCGGCGGGTGCCGCAGCAGTCTCGTTCGTAGCCGCCTGATCTGCCATTTCGACGACGCGCGTTAACACACAACACAGCGAGCAGCGAGAGCGAGAGGAGACACGCAGCGAGCGGAGCGCACAGCAGAGGAATAGCCGCCTCGCGCCACAGGCCCAGCCAGTGTCGCGGGCGGGCGCGGACGGCCGAGAGAGCGGCCGCCACTCTGCGCGCCGCCGCGCCGCGCCTCCCGCGCTTGCTACCAGTGTCGACTGAGATGTCGCACAGTACGGACGGGGAGTTAACGCGCGCGCGAGAAGCGAGCGACCACGTGCCGGCCGGCCGCGGTCCGATGGGGCTTGCCCCGTCGGCCGCCCCGCCATCAGCCGGCACACCTATGACGACTGGACCCGCGGTGGGGGGAAGTATTAGTACCCCTGCCGCGGAGCTGCCCCTGGATAACGAAATGGATTATTCTACGGACTCCGGCGCCGCCTCCGTCGCCGATCCCGCCGAGCGGACAACGCAGCGTAGAAGGACTCGCCGCGATCGCGCTTCTGAACGGCGTCAACATCGACGTGACGCAACCGTCGACGGCTTCCAGCAGCCGCCGTTAAAGAAACAAGCACGGCCCCAACGCGTCGTTGCCAGAGAACTTGACGTGTCGAACCGCTATCAACCTCTCCAGGGGGAGGGAGCGACGCTTCATGAAGCCGCGTCGTCACTAGCGGAACAGCAGCAGCGCCGAGCAGCGGCACAACAACGAGCGGGAGAAGAGGCCCCGCCCCCCATGGACGACCAACAGCCGTCATCGCAGGACCGCTCACAGGCTCCGACATCGGCCCCGCATAGGAGGGTGCCACCTATTGTCCTCCGCTTCAAGGAATCTTACAAGAAGCTGCATACATGGCTGAAGACGCACTGTAAGCAGCCATTTACGGTCAAGCAGGCAGGCGACGACACACTGAAACTACAATTGTCGTCAACAGAAGACTACACCCTCACGGTCGATGAACTTGGAAGGTCAGGCATCGCTATGTACACATTCCCGGCGGTTCGCCCTCCGGTCATCAAGACGCTTGTCAAGGGCATTCCCATGTCCTTGACACATGAAGACGTCAAGGAAGAGCTGCGCGACCTCGGTTTCGCCGCCTCCCTCGTCGAACATCATCGAATGCCTGGGACGAATCAGCACACAGGACATCGTATCGTCATCTTACCTGATATCCCAGCGCACCGAGATATTTTCCAGCTCGACCGGTTTTACGACTTGTCCATCACCGTAGAACGATTACGGAAGTCGCGTGGCCCTGTACAGTGTTACCGGTGCCAAGGGTTCCGTCATGTCGCACGTCTGTGTACCATGGATTGGGTCTGCGTCAAATGCGGCGGCCCCCATGACAGTCGAACGTGCACCAAGGCCAAGGAACAGCCTCCAACATGCGGACTTTGCGGCGGACCACATCCCGCCAACTTTCGCTCCTGCCCCAAACACAAGGAGGCGAGTCGACGGCAACGTGGCCTGCCTCCTGTTCCACCGAAGAGGACCACTGCTACGGGACGACGCCGCCAACAGCCGCCGCCGCCGCCGCCGCCTGTACAGCCCAGCCGAGCTCCAGCTTGGCCCACACTCATGGACCGCCGCGCGGCCAAGATACGTGCCGATCTCACGGTTGCAGACGCTCTCAGGCAGACGCTACCGCCAGATGTCACTCCAGCAGCACCTGCCCGTCCGGCAGCGCCTCAACGCCGGTGTGACCCGGCACCTCCAGCGGCTTCCCCGCCTCTCCAGCCAGACTTGCAAGCAGTCTTCGCACTCCTCACGCAAATTACTGCCTCTCTTGCTGAAGTCTCCAAAGCCCTGTCGCAACTTCCAACCACCGTCGCCGCCGCCGTTGAGGCGACCATCAGCCGCGCCTTCCAGGCCCACAACGATGCTGCACCACCTCGACATGAGTAGAGCCCTTCACCTCGAAGACTTACGCATTGTGGCATACAACGCCAACAATCTTACGCATGACGTGCCGGAACTACGCCAATTTCTTGTGGACAACAACGTGGACATCTGTATGCTTTCCGAGACGTTCCTCAAGCCGGGAATTCGCAGCAATATTGCGAATTATTGCTGCTACCGCACTGACCGACTGACGCATGGAGGCGGCACAGCAATCTACATACGACGAACCATCCGACATCATGAAATTCAGCCACCTGCTACTAGGACTTTCGAAACGACTGCGGTGGTAGTGGAAACCAGGACCGGACCAGTGACGTTTCTAGCAGCATACCGCAGCCCACGCCGACTCCTGGACCTCGACGACGCACGACTCCTGCTACGAACACCTGGCAAACTATTCATCGCGGGCGATCTGAATTGTAAACATGCCGCCTGGAACTCTCAGGTCACCAATATGAGTGGACGTCTTCTCCTCCAGGCTGTGGAAGAAGCGCAGGCCTATGTTTGCGGCCCCGACGAGCCTACCTGTTATCCCTCTCGCGGCAGACCTGATGTTATTGACGTGGCCATAACCAAGGGCATCCCGCAATTTATGAATGCGGAAACCCTACATGCTCTTAATTCCGACCACCTGCCAGTACTGTTTGACTTGCACGTTGCTCCGGACCAATATGCCGGCCGTCTCAATTTGAAACACACCAACTGGGACCGTTTTCGAGAGTGTGTTACCTTCTCCGTTGACGTCATCAATGCAGATGAGGAAGTCTCTGAGGACTCCGTGGAGACGCTCACCACCGCTATTACCGATGCCTTGGAGCTGGCTACACCACCACCCAAGCCTCCGCAACTCTCGCCGCCTGGACTGCCGCAGCACATCTTAGACAGCATCAGGACAAGGAACAGGCTCTGCAGGGAGTGGCGCCTAACTCGAAATGCCGACCTTAAGCAGAGGATTAATCAGCTACGCCGCGATATTAAGGCTGCCATCATTGCTCACAAGAACCAACAGTGGGCCGCCAAACTTCGATCGTTCACGCCCGACCCCGCTAACTGGCAGGCCATTCGTTTCTTTACCAACCGTCGGACGCGCATCCCGCCGCTCGAGACTCCCGATCGAACTGCCTATCGTCCCATAGACAAGGCAAACCTGCTGGCTGACTCATTTGAAGTCAACTTTCGTCCGCTGAACGAGGGCGTGGACCCCCAGCGTGTCAACCACATCGATCAAGAGGCGGAAGCGCTGCTGCAAGAAGATGCAGATGACGACGGTGGCGACCCCATTCCACCTGTTACCCCTGCTGAAGTGCAACATGGGATTCGGGCACTCCCATCGAACAAGGCTCCAGGATCTGACGACATACCTGGGCGGGTCCTAAAACAGCTACCTTGGAGTGCAATAGTGCGGCTAGCCACTATTTTTAACTGGATACTCACCACTGCGACCTACCCAGCGGCGTGGAAGCACTCTGTTGTGGTACCTGTACCGAAACCCGGCAAAAACCGACGCCTCCCGACGAGTTATCGCCCGATAAGCCTGCTGCCACACGTCAGCAAATTGTTTGAGCGGCTACTTCTACAACGACTTCAACACCTCATCTCTCTCCGCAACATCTTACCCAATGAACAGTTTGGATTTCGGAAAGGACATTCTACCAGTCACCAAATCCTCCGCGTCGTCAACGACATCACAACCGCATTCAACAGGAAGGAGTTTTGTGGAGCGGTTCTCCTGGACATTACAAAAGCCTTTGACAGCGTGTGGCATCAGGGGCTCCTCTGGAAACTTAACTCGTTCGGCCTTCCACGAGCCTACGTCAAGCTGGTTGCCTCATACCTTCACCATCGCACTTTTGCAGTTCGAGTGGACGACGCCCTCTCCACGGCACGGCCGATCTGCGCGGGAGTGCCCCAAGGATCGGTACTTGGACCGGTGCTCTACACCCTGTATACGTCTGATCTCCCCACACCGCCGAGGGTCGAGAAAGCTATATATGCGGATGATACGATGCTGTTCACGCGAAGCCGATGGCGCGACGTGATGAGACCTCGTCTTCAGAGTGCCTGCAACATGTTGGAAGAATGGGCAACGAAATGGCGCATCCGATTCAATCCAGCCAAGACGCATACGATCGTCTTCACGAAGCGAAGAACCATGCCAACCCGACGCCTCCGACTGTACAATACGGAACTGGAGTGGCAAGACACAGTGCGCTACCTCGGGGTGATCCTCGATAAGAAACTAACGTGGAAACCGCATGTGGACGACATCCGGAACAAAGTCTCACAGCGCATGGGAGCGCTGTATCCTATAATCAACGAGGGCTCCGATCTTTCCGTCGAAAATGGCCTATTAATTTATCGCATGTACATTCGCCCCCTCTTCGACTACGCGTGCGAAGTTTGGGGTAATGCTGCGAGGACTCATCTACAGAGACTCCAATCCCTTCAGAATAAGGTACTACGGCGGGTATTCCACGTTCACCCGCAATTTCCGCACAAATACCTGCACGAAGCAGCTGAAGAACCAGAAGTGCTCCAGCGTCACCAGGAGATAGCGCGCCGTTTCTACGAGAAAGCAACGATGTCTACTAACCCCCTGATCAGAGACTTGGGGGAAGAAGATGATCCACACGACAGATACAGGCGGCCGATCGCACTGCTCGCGAGATAATGCAGCAGTGCCCTTCAACGTAACTTAGCTCCCTCCACATCATGCAAACACCCCGTGTCCGCACACACACAAGCCACACTGCAAATACAGATGAACAAATTTCACACAACCCTCTCAAGCTGTAGGAAATGCCGAAAGGTAAAACCTACGCCAGACAGTTAGCAGATAACCTCAAGCAGCGGACGGAGCGCTTGATACCCCAGTGCCGACTGAGATGTCGCATAGTACGGAGGGGGTGTTAGCGCGCGCGCGAGAAGCGAGCGATCACGTGTCGGCCGGCCGCGGTCCGATGGGGCTTGCCCCGTCGGCCGCCCCGCCATCAGCCGACACACCGATGACGAACCGACCCGCAGCGGGGGGAAGTAATAGTACCCACGCTGCGGAGCAGCCACTGGACGCCGAAATGGATTTCAATTATGATTTGGATGCCGACAACGCCGCTGACGAATGCATTGCGCGTCGTCGTGAAGAAGAGCGGGAGAGACGATCTCGCCCACGCGCTACTGATAGATTATTTGCGCGGGATGAGCCGTCCGCTGACGGATTTCAACAACCTCCGGCCAAGAAACAAGCGCGACCTAGACCGGTCGTCGTGGCTCGAGAACTACCGGTTTCTAACCGCTACCAGCCGCTACAAGGAACGGGAGCCAACTTAAACGAAGCCATCGCATCCTTGGCAGCCCACCAGCGCGACCGCGATGAACAGCTGCGGCGCCCTGAAGACACCGAACACCACCTTGAAGCAGACATCGGGGACACCACCGATCATGCACCGCCGACTGCAGCCACACGAAAAGTGCCACCAATCGTCCTCCAATTCAACCAGGACTACAAGAAGCTACGAAACTGGCTGAAAGACAACTGCAAACAGCCATTTACAGTCAAGCAAATCGGGGATGATCTCTTAAAGCTACTACTGTCATCCACGGAGGACTACGTTCTAGTAATGGACGTACTCGGGAAGCAAGGAATCCCGAACTACACTTTCCAGGCAGACAGACCGCCCACCATCAAGGCTCTGATAAAAGGAATACCAAGGCGACTACCACACGAAGACGTGAAAGAGGAATTAGAAGAGATGGGTTACGTCGCCACCAAAGTCGACTACCACCACATGCCGGGGACCAATCAACTCTCGGGCCATCGGGTCGTCATCTTACAGGATACTCCGCAACATCGCAGTATCTTCAACGTCACGCGATTTTACAATTTATCTGTCACAGTAGAAAAACTGCGGAAGACGCGGGGCACAATCCAGTGCTTCCGCTGCCAGGGCTTCGGTCACGTCGCCCGCCTCTGCACGATGCCCATCATGTGCGTCAAATGCGGCGGCGCTCACGACAGCCGCACCTGCACACTCCAAGAAGGCAAAACACCTACCTGCGGACTTTGCGGCGGTCCTCACACGGCTAACTTCCGCTCCTGCCCGAAGCACAAGGAGGACAACAGGAGGAGAAGAGGGCTCCCACCACTGAAGAACAAGAACACTTCTGCAACACAGCGACGGCAACCACCGCCACCACCGCCGCCTCCTGCTGCTGACGGACGCTCCTGGCCTGCTTTACGAAACCGCACCCCGGCCCAGGCACGACTCACACCGGCCTACGCTGCTGCTGCCTCTGCCCAGCAACCAGAGGATGCACCTACAGTCCCATCACGCATACCCGCCTCACAAAGACCACGCCAACAGCCTCAGACAGCACCGCAGAACGATGCAGACATCGTAAAACTGCTGACGAGCATCGTCACCACGTTGGCTGATGTTACCAAGCAGCTAACACAGCTGCCCACCACCATCGCCGCCGCAGTCGACGCGGCGGTCTCAAGAGCCGTTACGGCAGCTATTGAAGCCTCAAGACCAACTCAGCATGCCTAGAGCAGCAAGGCTTGAAGACCTAAGGATTGTTGCATACAATGCAAACAACCTTACACAAGACATTACCGAACTACAGCAGTTTCTACAAGACCACAACGTCGACGTCTGTCTCGTTAATGAGACGTTTCTGAAACCTGGCATTCGAAGCAACATCGCCAACTACCGCTGTTACCGACGAGATCGCCTGACGCACGGAGGGGGCACCGCCATCTTCATTCGCAACACCATCCAGCACCATGAAGTTCACCCGCCCATCACTCAGCATATCGAAGCTACAGCAGTTCTTCTGGAAACGCACACAGGACCCATCACATTCATCTCCGTCTACCGAAGCCCACGCAGAATCATCTCTCTCGACGACGCAAGAGCGCTCCTCCGCGCGCCAGGCAAACTCTTTATCGCCGGGGACTTAAATTGTAAACATGCAGCGTGGAACTCGTCAGTCACCAACTGGAGTGGACGAATACTTCTTCAGGCACTTGAAGAAGCTCACGCTCACGCATGCGGCCCTGAAGAGCCCACATGCTATCCCTCGAGAGGCATACCAGATGTCATCGACATCGCCATAACGAAAGGTCTACCACAGTTCCTCGACGCTGATGTCATCCACGGACTCAACTCAGACCACCTTCCGGTCCTCTTCAGCCTACGAGTGACAGCGGAACATGTGCCAGGACGACTAAACTTAAGACGAACGAACTGGGACCGCTTTCGTGAACACATTGACTCTGCATTCACCGCCATTGACGAAGACGACGACATCACGGAAGAATCATTCACGCACCTCACCACCATCATCACCGACGCCCTTCACGATGCCACACCGCCACCGCAGCCGCATCGCCCAGTGGTGCCCAGCCTGCCGCAGGCCATCCTCGCCTCCATTCGGACGCGGAATCGACTGTGCAGAGAGTGGCGCATTACGCGCACTGCAGCCCTCAAACGTCGCATTAACCAACTTCGACGAGAAATCCGTGCCGGTATTGCTGCACACCGCAATGAGCGATGGGCAGACAAGCTCCGCAGCTTCACACCCGATCCACTAGGATGGCAAACAGTGAGCCACTTCACCAACAGGAAGACTCGAACGCCGCCACTGACGACAGATGACCGCACAGCCTACCGACCTGGCGACAAAGCTGATATGCTTGCCGACGTATTTGAAGCTAACTTCCAGCCATTACAAGACCGAGCCGACTTACAACGTACCGCTGACATCGAGCGCGACGTCGCCGCCCTACTGCAAGAAGACGTTGAAGAAGAAGAACCTATCACCCCAATTACACCTGAAGAAGTGCAAGTGGGCATCAAGCAGCTTCCCAACAACAAGGCGCCAGGATCGGACGACATCGCCGGCAGAGTCCTCAAGCAACTACCCTGGTCGGCGATCGTCCATCTTGCTGCACTGTTTAACTGGATTCTCACAACAGCTACGTTTCCTGCTGCATGGAAGCATTCAGTCATAGTCGCAGTACCAAAACCGGGCAAAAACAAGAAACACCCCACCAGCTACCGACCCATCAGCTTGCTTCCCCACGTCAGCAAGCTTTTCGAGAGACTTCTTCTTCAACGCCTTCAACGACTAGCGACGCAACTGGACATCCTCCCGCCGGAACAGTTCGGTTTCCGCAGTGGACACTCGACTACGCAACAAATCCTACGAGCGGTTGAATATATCAAAGACGCTTTCAACCGGCGGGAATTTTGTGGCGCAGTCCTTCTAGACGTCACGAAGGCGTTCGACAGCGTTTGGCACCAAGGCCTACTCTGGAAACTCCACACACTTCGACTGCCAAGAATCTACGTGAAACTGATAGCATCCTACCTCGAACACCGGACGTTTGCCGTACGACTCGACAATGCAGTCTCTCGTGCGCGCAACATCAACGCTGGCGTGCCCCAAGGATCGGTCCTTGGGCCGGTTCTGTACATCATGTACACATCTGACATGCCAACGGTACCCAGAGTGGAGAAGGCCATTTACGCCGATGACACCATGCTGTATTCCAGCAGCCGATGGAAGGAAGTCCTCGTGCCGAGACTGCAGAGCGCCCTCAACAGACTGGAAGACTGGGCGGCCCGCTGGAAGATTGGCTTCAATCCGACAAAGACGCAGACAATCATCTTTACGTGGAAACGGACTATGCCGCAACGTCAACTACGACTCTATGGGACGCAACTACCCTGGCTGTCCTCCGTAAGATACTTGGGGGTCATCATGGACAAGAAGCTTACGTGGCACCAGCACATTGCAGACCTTAGAAAGAAGATACACCAGCGTTTAGGGGCTTTATACCCTATTCTCAACGAGCGGTCAGAACTATCCATCTCGAACGGACTCCTCATTTATCGAATGTACCTCCGCCCTTTATTTGACTACGCTTGTGAAGTCTGGGGCGTTGCTGCTACGACACATATTCAACGACTGCAGTCGTTACAAAATAAAATTTTACGCCGAGTATTTCACGTCCACTGTCAGTTTCCACACCAATACCTTCACGACGCTGCAGAAGAACTGGAAGTCCTCGACAGACACAAGAAGATCGCAAGACGCTTTTACGAGAAGACGCGGACATCGACGAATCACCTCATCAGGGAACTTGGAGCCCCACCACGACCACGAGAACGACACAGACGACCAGTTGCGATGCTAGACAGATGAGGCACTGCAACCTTAAGATAACAACAAGATAAAGTAAGAAGAAACAAATTAAATTACGATCCCAACACAGCCCACGCCCTTCCCGAAACACACACAAAAATAAAGATGACAAATTTCCCCAACACCTTACGATGAAGGCAATGCCGAAAGGTAAATCCTTCGTAAATAGCTGACCTCAGCCTTCAGAAGTGGAAGTAGCGCTTGATACCCAGTGCCGACTGAGATGTCGCATAGTGCGGACGGGGTGCTAGCGCGCGCGCGAGATGCGAGCGATCACGTGCCGGCCGGCCGCGGTCCGATGGGGCTTGCCCCATCGGCCGCCCCGCCACCAGCCGGCACACCTGCGATGACAACTCGACCCGGCGCGAGGGGAAGTAGTAGTACCCTTGCGCCGGAGATGCCTACGGACACCGAGATGGATTTTACGCCGGAATTGCCTGAAGATGAAGATAACATGGTGCACGCTGAAGAGTTGAGAGACGGAAAGCACCACAGAAGACGAGACGGCGACTACTCTAATGACGAGCAGCGAGCACAGGCGAGCACAAGCGGTGCTGAATTCCAGCTGCCGCCTAGAAAGAAGCAAGCGCGACTACAACCAGTCATAGTCGCAAGAGAGTTAAACACATCAAACAGATACCAACCTCTTCAAGGGACGGGGGCATCACTGAATGCTGCAACAGCAGACCTCATAGAACAACAGCAGCTCCGAGAAGCGCAACAACGTGCGCAAAATGAGCAAGAACGAGGACAAGAAAACGAGTCAATGGAAGAAGACCAACCGGCCGCGCCACAACAGCCAGCCCGTACGGCACACCAGAAGATTCCACCAATAGTCATCCGCTACAAGGAATCGTACAAAACATTACATACATGGCTTAAACAGCACTGCAAAGCATCTTTTACAGTCAAGCAGACCGGCGAGGAAACGCTCAAACTTATCCTGAACACTACAGAGGATTATGTAAAAGTCGTTGGCAAACTTGGAGAAGACGGCATACCAATGTATACCACACCAGCAGTCAGACCACCGACATTGAAGACGCTGATCAAAGGAATCCCCGTGTCGCTAACACACGCGGAGGTAAAAGAAGAATTGGAAGACCTCGGATACGTAGCGACACTTATCGAACACCACCGTATGCCAGGAACAAACCAGATGACAGGACATCGGGTGGTCATACTGTCAGACACGCCCGACCACCGCAGCATCTTTCAGTTGACAAGAATATACGACCTATCAATCAAGGTTGAACGCCTGCGCCGCTCGCGCGGCCACGTACAATGCTTCAGATGCCAAGGCTTCAATCACGTGGCACGATACTGTACCATGCCGCCTGTCTGCGTAAAATGCGGCGCGGAACACGACAGCCGAGAATGCAACAGACCAAAAGAAGACGCACCAACCTGTGGACTATGCGGCGGGGCACATCCTGCGAATTATCGCACCTGCCCTAGACACAAGGAAGCCAGTAGAAGATTCCGTGGCTTGCCACCAATGAAGCCTTCTGTTCGGCGGCAACGACCGCCACCACCTCCAACGCCGATCACGGACCAGCGAAGCTGGCCCACACCCATGCAGCATCGGGCAAACCGCCTACGAGCAGACCTCTCTGCGGCAGACGCACTGAAGCAGGGCCTCCCGCCCACCGCGCCACCGCCACCACCACCAGCACCACAACGACAGGCAGCACCGACAATACACCGACAACAGCCACCTCCAGCGCCGCGACTGCCACCACCTACGCCTGACCAGCCTGACATCTACGTCCTGCTCACGCAGATTGCCTCAACACTTGCGGAAGTGAGCAAAACTCTTGCACAACTCCCGCACACCATCGCTGCTACCATCGAAGCAACGATCAGCAGAGCCTTGCCGGCAGCCACAGCAGTTACATCACAGCAACATGCCTAGAGCGCCACAGATTGAAGAACTACGCATTATGGCGTACAACGCGGATAACCTGACCCACGACATCCCAGAGTTGCAGCAATTCTTGACCGACTACAACATTGACGTATGCATGGTGAACGAGACATTCCTGAAGCCCGGCATCCGCTCAAACATACCTAATTACAACTGCTACCGGACGGACCGACCGACGCACGGAGGAGGCACCGCCATTTTCATACGCCGCTCCATCATCCATCACGAAGTTCAGCCACCCATCACCCGCCACATTGAAGCCACCGCCGTTTCTGTGCAGACGCAAACCGGTCCCATTACGTTCATATCCGTATATCGCAGCCCACGACAACTACTGGACTTGGACGACGCGCGAGAACTGCTCCGAGCGCCCGGACGACTATTCATCGCAGGAGACCTGAACTCGAAACATGCGGCCTGGAACTCCTTGACGACGAATATGAGCGGTCGCCTTCTACTACAGGCCACAGAAGAGGCAAACGCGTATGTTTGCGGACCGGAAGAACCGACATGCTACCCATCGCGCGGTCGCCCAGACATCATCGATATATCCATAACGAAGGGCATTCCTCAGTTTATGACCGCAGAAGTCATCCACGCACTTAATTCTAACCATCTTCCAGTCATCTTCTACCTTCACACCGCACCTGAACATCACACCGGACGCCTCAACCTCAGACGCACAAACTGGGACGCATTCCGAGAGGAAGTCACCTTCTCTGTGGACGAACTGCACGGCGACGAGGACATCACAGAAGACTCCATCACCACATTCACGGACTCCATCACAGAAGCCCTCACTCATGCCACACCACCACCGAGGGCACCGCATCTGCCAACTCCGGGACTGCCTCCAGAAATTCTCGCCTCAATCCGACACCGGAATCGCCTCAACCGAGAATGGCGCATCACGCGAGATCCGCACCTCAAGCAGCTAATTAATCGACTAAGAAGAGACATCAAAGCCGCCATAGTCACCCACAGAAATCAACAATGGGCTGCCAAACTCCGAGCATTCACACCGGACCCAAAACACTGGCATATGATACGCTTCTTCACAAACCGCAGGATGACAACCCCACCGCTCCAACATCAAGACAGAACAGCCTACCGACCAGAAGACAAGGCCAACATGCTGGCAGATACATTTGAAGCTAATTTCCAACCACTGAACGACAGGACTGACCCGGAACGTATCGCAATCATCGAAAGGGAAGCAGACGCCATACTCCATCATCAAGACGACGAAGACAACGACGCAGAAGACGATCTCATTCCACCCATCAGCGCAGAAGAAGTACAGGCTGGCATCCGGGCGTTACCCTCGAACAAAGCACCCGGCGCAGACGACATCCAAGGACGTGTCTTGAAGCAACTGCCCTGGACAGCGATCGTGCGACTCGCAGCCATATTCAACTGGATCATCACCACCGCCACATATCCATCACAATGGAAGCACTCCATAGTCACAGCAGTACCTAAACCGGGAAAGGATCGCCATCACCCGCAGAGTTATCGTCCCATAAGCCTCCTGCCGCACATCAGCAAGCTATTTGAACGCATTCTCCTGCCAAGACTACAAAACATCATCAATAGAAACGAAGTGCTACCGCAAGAACAATTTGGATTCCGCAGCGGACACAGTACGACGCAGCAGATACTTCGAGCTGTCGAATACATCACAGAAGCATTCAACAAGAAGGAATTCTGCGGCGCCGTACTGCTGGACGTCACCAAAGCTTTTGATACCGTCTGGCACAAAGGCCTCATCTGGAAACTTAACAGACTACAATTTCCGAAGCCATACATTCGTCTCATAGCATCATACCTGAAGAATCGCACGTTCGCTGTCCGGGTTGACAACTCACTGTCAACAAATCGCCCTATAAACGCCGGAGTGCCGCAAGGATCTGTCCTTGGGCCAGTCCTGTACTCAATCTTCACCTCTGACATCCCATCGCAGCCGAGGGTGGAAAAGGCCATCTACGCAGACGACACAATGATCTTCACGCGAAGCAGATGGAGAGAAGTCCTCGTGCCTCGCCTTCAGAGCTCTCTTAACGCCCTTGAGCAATGGGCTGCCAAGTGGCGCATCAGTTTCAACCCTGCCAAGACCCAAGCCGTCATTTTCACGCGACGCAAGACCATGCCTGCACGCCATCTCAGACTTTACGACGTAGAACTACCGTGGGACACCTCCGCCAAATACCTGGGAGTCATCTTGGACAAACGACTGACGTGGAAACTCCACATAGAAGACGTAAGAGCGAAAGTAAACCAGAGAATAGGGGCTTTATACCCCCTCATCAACGAAGACTCGGACCTCTCAATAGAAAATGGAATTTTAATCTTCAGAATGTACATAAGGCCACTCATGGATTACGCCGCCGAAGTTTGGGGAGGTGCAGCAAAAACGCATATCCAGCGACTCCAGTCTCTCCAAAACAAAATTCTCCGACGCATCTTTCACGTCCATTCACAGTTTCCGCACCGCTATCTCCAAGAAGCTGCAGAAGAACCTGAAGTAATGCAACGACACCAAGACCTGGCAAGAAGATTTTACAGCAAGACACAAGAAGCAGACAACCCACTCATAAGAGCATTAGGCGCACCGCAAAATCCGCGAGATAAATACAAGAGACCTATAGCACTACTGGACCGATAAAAACGACGCTACAACAAGACGAATAAATACAGCTGTGAAATGCTCAGAAGAAACGAAACATCGACGAAAACTCCGTAACGCTTTAATGCAAAGAAGTTCAACCCCCGTCCCACACACACACAAGATACACACAAAATAAAGAAGCACAGACCCCACACGCCAACCCCAGAAGAAGCAGGCAATGCTTAACAAGTAAATCCTGCACCACATAGCTAATAAGTAGCCATAAGAAGGTGGACGGAGCGCTTGATACCACCATTCGAGTGCGACATGTCGCAGCAGTCGGACGTGCGTGGAGCGAAGGGTGTGGCGGATCGCCGTCCGGCGGGGCTTGCCCCGTCGGCGGCCCCATCCGGCCCCCCACCAATGACGACCAGGGCTATGGAAGAGAGGAACAAGAGTATGACGGACCCGGCTTCGACTATGGACCTCGATTTGGCTGATTTATCGGATACTTCTATCGACGACGACGTCGTCCTGAGGCAGACACCGACGACGGTTGCTTCTCGGAAGAAGAGGGGCACTGGTAGTGGTTCGCGCGCTGCTGATGCGCCAGATGATGGCTTCCGCAAACCACCGAAGAAGCGTCAGGCGCGGGCGGCGCAAGCTCAGCCGCAGGCGGCGGATATTCCGGTGCACAACCGGTTCGATGATATACCTGACGACGCTGACGACGCGGCTCAGCCCAGTGCCCAGCAGCAGGCGCAGCAGCAGCAGCCGCCGCCACAGCAGAAGCGCATTCCGCCGATCGTGCTGCAGCTTCCCTCGTCCTACAAGGAATTTTACGAGTGGATGAAGCAGCACCTGAAGCAGCCTTTCACCGCGCGCCAGACGGGCGGCGACAAGCTGAAGCTTTCTGTTACCACCCTCGATGACTACACCACCGTCATGGACTTCCTTGGGGCGCAAGGCATTCCCAATTATACTTTTCCGGTCGTTCGGCCGCCGACCTTGAAGGTGGTTCTTCGAGGGATTCTCGAGTCCCTTCCTAACGACTGGGTCAAAGAAGAACTCGAAGACCTCGGCTTCGCCGCCACGATTGTGGACTACCACAAAATCCCGGGCACCAACCGTCGGTCCGGCCTCCGCATCGTGATCCTTCCTGATACGCCAGACCATCGGAAGATCTTCCACGTCACCCGCCTTTGCGGGCTTGTGATGTCAGCAGAAACCCTCCGCAAGTCGCGTGGGGTGACGCAATGTTTCCGGTGCCAAGGCTTCAACCATGTTGCCCGTGGTTGTACCATGCCTTTTGTTTGTGTGAAGTGCGGCGGCGCCCATGACAGCCGGCAATGCCAGGTACCTAGGGAAGAACCGGCGAAGTGTGGCCTGTGTGGCGGACGACACCCCGCCAATTTCAGGTCGTGTCCTAAACACAAGGAGGCCAGTCGACGGCAACGCGGGCTTCCCCCGCTCACCGCCAGGGATCGCCGCCGAAGGACCGCTGTCGTCAGCAGCACTCCTGCCAGCTTCCGCCCTGCGGGGGCCCAGCAGCAGGGGCGGGAC
Organism: Schistocerca cancellata; assembly: GCF_023864275.1. Taxonomy (NCBI): domain Eukaryota; kingdom Metazoa; phylum Arthropoda; class Insecta; order Orthoptera; family Acrididae; genus Schistocerca; species Schistocerca cancellata. The sequence goes on along the minus strand of NW_026047140.1, from coordinate 372,423 downwards.
TCATTCTCGCAGTCTCGCGCTCCTAACGCCTGGCAACGTCCACTTGCTGCACCATACGTCATCCGCAGGGACGCCCCTGAGTCCTCTGCCGCTCCGCCGGACGTTCCAGAAGGCCCTGCCGCCTTTCCGCCGTTGCGCCGACGACGTCCCGTCGGCCAGGCTCCGCAGGATGACCCGCAGCCGGGTATCGCCTCCCACGACCTCTTCACCTTACTACAGTCCATGATGACGGCGGTCGCCGAAATGAGCCGCGCCATCCAGGCGCTGCCCGCTAGTCTTGCTGCCACCGTGGAATCCACGATACGAAGCGTTCTTCAGACCACCAGTGCCGCTGCCCCACATCATGGATAGGGTGCGACGCTTCGAGGACCTTCGTATTTCGACATACAACGCCGACGGACTCTTCCGCGATCTCCTGGAAGTTAAGCACTTCCTGGAAGCGCACAACATCGACATCTTTCTCGTGTCGGAGACGCACCTGAAGCCCGGTCTCCGGGCCAACATCTCCAACTACAGGTGCTACCGCTACGACCGCCCCACCCGTGGTGGCGGCGCTGCGATCTACGTCAAGCGGGACATCCGCCACTATGTAGTCCCTACGCCACAGTTGCGACAGATGGAGGCGACGGCCGTGGCTGTGGTGACCTCAGCTGGGGTGGTCACCTTCGTCTCCGTTTACCGTCCTCCGCGCTACCTGCTGGACTTAGACGACGCCTATGCGCTTCTCCGTCTCCCGGGGAAGCTCTTTTTGGCCGGCGATTTTAACGCCAAGCATGCGGCGTGGAATTCTCTGCACACCACCCACAGCGGCCGGCAGTTTCATCGCGTTCTCGACAGGGTTGGTGCTTACGCTTGCGGGCCAGAGGAGCCGACCTGCTACCCCTCCCGCGGCACGCCGGATATCCTCGACTTCGCCGTCACCAAGGGCCTGCATCAGTTCATGACGGCTGATGTCCTTCATGAGCTGAACTCCAACCATCTGCCGGTCCTCTTCCATCTTGCTGTCGATCCCGCCGTCACCTCGCCGCGCCTTAATCTTCGGCGCACTGATTGGACAGCTTATCGTGCGGACGTCCTCGCCCGTGTGCGGCCCCGTCTTGACGCCGACATCCACGACGTCGATGCTGATGTCACTGCCTTCGCTGATGCCGTCCACTCCGCCCTGCTGCGATCCACACCGCCGCCCCGGCGCACACTTCCCCGGCGCCCGGGACTGCCAGCTGCCATCTTGGATCTGATCCGCGTGCGGAATCGTCTCAGCAAGGAGTGGCGCCTTACCCGCGACCCCCTTCTGAAGCGGCGCGTCAACCTCCTCCGCCGTGACATTAAGGCCGCCGTCGGCGCTCACAAGAACGAGCAGTGGGCTCAGAAGCTGGCGTCGTTCACTCCGGCACCCGACGCATGGGACGCGGTGCGTTTCTTTACCAAGCGGAAGCACACTCTACCCCCTCTGGACTCGCCGACTGGTGTCGCCTATACTCCTGTGGATAAGGCGAATGCCCTTGCCGATGTCTTCCAGGCGAACTTCGTCCCGCTTGATGACCCTGTGGACGCACAGTTCGTTCAAGATGTGGACCGTGGCCTCGATGCCTACCTCTCTGCTGACCGCCGTGACGACGATCCGCTTCCCGTCTTCACCGCTGATGAGGTGACCGCCTCCATCCGGGCGATGGCCGCTCACAAGGCTCCTGGTGCCGACGACGTTCCTGGGACGGCGCTCAAGGAACTGCCTCCTGCTGCTTATGGTTATCTGGCCCGCCTGTTCACCGCCATCCTGGTGACTCATACCTATCCGGCTGCGTGGAAGCACGCCGTTGTTGTCGCCATACCCAAGCCGGGTAAGGACAGGAAGGATCCACGCAACTATCGGCCCATCAGCTTGCTTCCGCAGCTCAGCAAGATTTTTGAGCGGCTCCTCCTTCACCGGCTGCGGATTATTATGGACCGTCGACGCCTGTTGCCTCCGGAGCAGTTTGGATTCCGGGGCGGCCACTCGTCTACACAGCAGCTCGTCCGCGTTGTTGAGGCCATTACCACGGCTTTCAACAACCAGGAATATTGTGGCGCCATTTTCCTTGATGTCACAAAAGCCTTCGACAGTGTGTGGCATTCCGGGCTGCTGTGGAAGCTCCATCTGCATGGCTTTCCGCGGTCCCTCATCCGCCTGCTGGATAGCTACCTGCGGGGCCGCACCTTTGTGGTCCGAATTGACGATTCGCTTTCGACGCTCCGACATATTGCCGCCGGCGTCCCGCAGGGTTCGGTCCTCGGTCCGACCCTGTATTCCTTGTATACGGCCGATCTTCCGACCTCTCCCCGGGTGGAGCGCGCGATGTACGCCGATGACACGGCGATCTTCACTCGCAGCCGGTGGCCTCAAGCCATGTATCGCCGTCTCCAAGATGCGTGCGCCGCCCTCGAAGCGTGGGCGACTCTTTGGCGTGTCCGGTTTAACGCACAGAAGAGCCAAGCCGTGGTCTTCACACGCAAGAGGACCCCGCCACACGACCACCAACTACAGCTCTTCGGCGAGGTCATCCCCTGGACGCCGACGGCCACCTACCTCGGGGTTGTCCTGGACCGCCAGCTCATCTGGCAGCAGCAGGTGCAGGAAGTACGGCGGAAGGTCGAGCAGAGGCTGGGGGCGCTTTATCCCCTGCTGAACGAGCGCTCGGCGCTCTCCGTCGATAATGGACTACTCATATACCGCATGTTTGTGCGTCCTGTGATGGACTATGCCTGTGCTGCTTGGGGAAATGCGGCGCACCGTCATCTTCATCGCCTGCAAGCGCAGCAGAACAAGGCTCTCCGCCGGATTTTTCATGTCCATCCCCAGTTCCCGGCCCGATATCTCCACGACGCCGCGCAAGAGAAGGATGTCCTCGCACGATTTCAGGAAATCGCACGGAAGATGTATGCCACAGCTGCGGCTTCTGATAATCCCTTACTCAGGACCCTTGGGGCGCCTATTGATGCCCGCGACCTCTATAAGAGGCCCGTTGCGCTGCTCCATCGCTGACTACGGCAGTTGCAACTTTTAGTATCTTCAGTTCACCACCGATAGTTTGTTTTTACCACCACATCATTAGATGACAATTGATACACACCTGATGTTATCTCGTTTCTGCTAATCAGATGGTGTAGTAAATGCCCTACGGTAAATGCTACCTTACCTCCACTTGAAGAAGTTTGATGATTGTGGGCTGGAGCGCTTGCTACCGCCCAACGTCCGACAGCCTGTGCGGAGCAGCCCCACACCTGCGCCACAACCACCCGCGCCTTTCAAACCACCGAGGATGGGGCTACACACAGCCACACCACAGCCGCCAACCAGTCGCCACGGCAGCGCCGCAAACCACGGCCAAACTGCAGCCACCGCGCGCTACAGCCTGGGTCGGCCCGCCGAGAATCGCCGCCCACGCCCAAATGCCGCCCCCACAGCCCCAGCCGGCGACCGGCCACAATGGCCAAACCTTCGGCAAAAGCCCCACACCGTCGCCGCGGCAGCCCGGCCAGCGCGGCCGGCGCCACAGCCACACAAGCGGAGGCGTGCGGCGATGACGGCCGTGCAAACGCACCTCCGCCGCCCCATCGCCCTCCCACCGTTTCCCGATCGGCCCGCAGCCGTCGGGCCACGTCCTCCTCCTCTCGCCCGCCAACATTCACAGCCCTTTCGTTCGTTTCCCAACAATTTCAATTGTGCCCGCCGCAAAAAACGGGCGCCGCCTGCAAAGCAACATGCTCCGCCGGAGCGCCCCTCGCCGCTTACGAGCCAACCCCTCGCCCGAGGCAAACCCGAAATCCGCAACTACAGACCAACCCAATCTGCCGTCAGCACACACGACAGCCAACATCACGCGTTACGAGTTAGACATTAGGTTCACACGTCTCGGTTAGGTTCGGTGGACGTGGGTTAGGTTAAGGGCACTTGGGTTAGGTTACGCATTCAAAACACACGTCAGGCGTCAGAGGTTACGTTAGGTTAGGTTAGGTTAAGGCCACTTGGGTTAGGTTAAGCGTCAAACTTAGGTTAAGCATTCAAACACACGTCGGGCGTCAGAGGTTAGGTTAGGTTAGGTTAGGTTAAGGCCACTTGGGTTAGGTTAAGCCTCAAAACTTAGGTTAAGCATTCAAACACACGTCGGGCGTCAGGTGGCCGCAGCAGCCGCACCTACCTACCCACCCACCTCACGGCCGGACAGCTTGGCTTACTTGGCGCTGAGGCTGACCTCACCGCACCTCACCTCACCTCGCGCTACGCAACGCTACAGGTTCGGTTCGGTTCGCTCAGCTTAGGCTTAGAGCTTAAGCGCCGAGGTCGGATTACGACGTTGGTTCACCTTCGGGCGCCACACTTTGGGTGTAAAGGTCGCGTCGGGTCGTCGGCACGCCGCAAAAACAAAAGCGAAGCCACAGACAACGCCGACAAACGGGCAGCACGGCCACGACCAGATACCGAGCGCGAACGAGACACACGGACCACCCACCGGCCAAAGGGCACCAAACAACAAACCAGAGAGCACCACGTGTCGACCAGAGCAACCCGCCGCTCACGCGACGTGGCTGGCTGGCACCGAAGGGCCGCCGCAACTGCGCTTTCCGCGCCGGGCCGGATGCACGTGCGGCAACACCACCACCGCACACAGCCGCTGTTCAACGTCAACCAACAACACGCCGCGGTCGCAGCCTCAACGCCAGCACACGTTTGCACCACCATTCACACGCACCGCACAAACAGCTGTCGCCGACAACACAAACACACCGCAACGACGCCGCCGCCTCTACTTGTGCCGGCCACCCACCCCACCGACGGCGCACCTGTCGCCGGCCGGCAGTCGACACGGGAAACGCACACCGCCACTTCGCTCGCGCGCACGCCACCAACCAGTCGTCGTCTCCAAAACAACAAACAAACATAGGGCAGGCAACAAATCGCCTCGCACGAACCGTCCACAAAACTATCAAAGCACAGCCTCTGGCTAACGGCCACGACGCAGCGGCACGCTGCTCCTTTCCCCGCCCCACTCGATTCACGAAGGCACGCGACACCGCCAACGACGGCCTCGCTTCCCGCAACCGACACCTTTCCGCCACTACGCACAGCCGCACCCGACGCCCGTGGCAACGACACAACTACTGCACTATCCACCGCCGCCTCCCCCTTCCCGTCGTACACACACACACAGCCAGCCAGCCAGCCAAAACCACACCAACGACCCAAACATGCACGTGCAACGGCACACCCCAACCAGTCAACGTCGACAACCACACGCACGGCTCGAAACCGGCGCCCTTCCACGTTGCCATCAAGCTACACACAAGACACAAGGGACCAACAACAGCAAGCCTGCCCGCCCGCCCGCCCGCCCCACTCTCACGCCGCAAAAAAGCACACCGAAACCGCCAAACGCACATTCCCATCGCACCGACACCGACCGGCTCGCTACCACCACACCTCTCGGCAGCCGTTTCGCAAACATGACACGGCGCGACATGACATCACGACCAACTCAACTCTCCTCTCCCGACGCCTTCGGCCGGAGCACAACGCCGCCAATTCGCCACACACACACAGTCACACAGTCGACAGGCGCCCGCCCGCCCTCCCTCCCTGCACGACGCCGCGCAGCAAAGGCGCCCGCAAACACATACCTCTCCTCTCTCTCGGCCGCCCGACGCGCCAACCGCCACACCGCCAGCCACTCGCAATTGTGCACTGCCGCCAGCCACACGTCCAACACGCCGCGCCGCCTCCGGCCACCCGCCAGGGGGCGCTCACGTCCGCGACAACAGCGCGGCCCGCCGGGCCAAACCGAACCGAGCCGCCCGCCGCTGCTCTGCACATCTTCCTGCGCGCATCAACAAAACGAGGCAAGCGAGCACACCCCGTCACAACGCCACATCACGCAAATGCCGTGCCGACCTCTTGTGTCTACCGCCTAAATTGCACTCACTCACCAGCCGCCCCTTCTTCTTCCTACCTATCTATCTATCTATCTATCTGTGCGTCTGTGTCGGTCCGCGCGTGACGCCTCTCAACATCCGCCGTCGCCGTCCCCGTCCCCGTTTCCGCCCCAATGCCATCGTCGCGCCGCCTCCTCCTCCGCCCCTGTCCGGCCCGCACCACACCATACACCGCTGCTTGTCCCGGCCGTTGCCACCAAAGGCGCCTACCGCAAACGCGCCACGCCGCAGCCCCCGTGCGTGCATCTCCGTGCCGACGCTGCCTCTCTGCCCTCCCGCACGCACTCGACCGACCGACCGACATGCACTGCGTCGACGGCCTCGACAACACAGTCTCTGGCTCCGCACTGCGTCTTCCGGTACGCGCGCTGAAACACGTATGTACTCATTACCAGCGATGGCGAGGCACGACACAATCTCTGACCAGAGCGTTTCTTATCGTCGCTAGTCTGCGCCACACGACACTAGTAGCACGTAGCGGGTCGGCAGGAACAGTTGTCATCTATATTTGGCGGGTCGGGAGAGGTAGTAGTCAGTCGACAGTATCAGCGAGTGGACGGTTGTACTGAGCGGGCGGCGGCGTGCTCTTCTCGCGACTCTGGTCTCCGTTCGGGACGATGCATATTGTTATTACAGGTAAGGTAATGAAGCTGCATTGCGCAAATCTAATACTGTATGTCAATTGTAACTATTTTCTTCACAACAAAATGCCCCAATAATACTTTGTTTCCAAACAAACTTTTTTAAAGTACAACCATTCATTTCCATTTAAAGAATATTTCCTACGCATTTCCTCCAACAATCAAAATTAAATGTGAGCCGGCATTCATTGCACGACGCTGTGTACAGGTATCGACAGTTAAGAGCACATATAGATGCAGTTTGTTTTTTTTCTCTTTTGTCTCTTTTTTGTTTTTGTTTTGTTTTTTTTTTTGACGTAACGATCTTTTGCTCTTCTTATTCTAATTTGTACGTACGCTGTTTGTTTAGATTTTTATATTGGTCATGCCACGTAGCGCTCCGCGTGAAAATCACTGCCTGTGCTGTGTGCAGTCTGTGGCTAGTTTGCATTGTTGTCATGAACTGCTATAGCTGGATGTGAACAGCGCGTAGCGTTGCGCAGTTAGGGGTGAGCCGCCAGCACTGGTGCATGTGCGGACAGAGATGGCGGACTTTTCAAATTACATATATTATGACTGGTGATGATATTAAGGGTAAATACATTGTTTGTTGTTCTCTATTAAACATCTTTACTTTGCTAACTATCCCTATCGGTAGTTAGTGCCCTCCGTGGTTTGGATGGAATCTCTTATTTTAGCTGGCAGCAGTGGTGCTCGCTGTATTGCAGTAGTTCGAGTAATGAAGATTTTTGTGAGGTAAGTGATTTCCGACAGGTGTACTTTAATGTTACTCAGGGCCATTCTTTTGCAGGGATCTTTGATAGTCAGATTGCGTTGCGCTCAAAATATTGTGTGTCAGTTTAAGCACAGTTTTGTATACATTGTTGTTCAAAGGGAGACGTTTCAGAATACACAGGGCCGAAGGTCAGCCAGCGCTGCCCTTACAACGTTTAGCGGGTTTTCAATTATGTCTGTTGAGATGTTCATGGTTCATTATTTCCATTCATCATATTATCGCGAGTTTCTCATCAATCTTCGTTCGTTCATTTTCTAGGGACGTTAACAACATTCTGGCACACTTTTATCATCATTCACTCACTCACTCACTCACTTACTTACGACTATTTGTGCGGGGAGGTTACACTTGGGTCCATTTCCATTTCCATTTCCATTTCCATTCAATGTTGATAGACCTTTCTTTTTTTTGTTTTTTTTTTTTTTTTGTTGTTGTTGTTTTGTTGCTGGCAGGTTACAAAAGGCCTCACTTTATGTTGGTTGCAGCAGCGTTTTTCTCCTTCTTCTAGTGTTTTCCCCGCCCCTCCCGCATCCGTCGGTCTCACCACGTTCACTGACAGCCGCGTCTGCGGCTACACCACAACGGCCCCCTCCCGGCAACCCATTCGTTTTCTCTTCTTTTGCACAAAAACAACGCCGCACGCGCCAGCCGAGCGCAGCGCAAGCCACCCACACCGCGCCCCTCCCCGTCTTTATAGCCTCCGCGTCTTGTTTTCTTCGTTTGCCCCCTCCCATCTCCCGAATGCCATGCCATGCCAGCAGCGTTACGCGTGCCCCTCCCCTGTCCACACACTACCGCGAAACGAACAGCCTTTCCGGGCCACATGCAGGGCACGCCCACCGCCATTCCCGGACGCAATTCTCAAAACAACACACACACACACACACACACACACACAATGGCTTTGCACACGAACATAGACGGCACGGGCACTGTCGTACATTCTTCCTCAGAACCATCTCAACGAACGTTACGTTACGTTACACACACATCCGGGAAAGCAAAGCAACGCAACGCACAATTCAGCCGTCAAAGGTAACGTTCACCACGGCAGACACTTGCCGCCGCGCCGTTACACGCATTTCAGTGCGGCTACAATACACCTCCGACACGGCAACGTTCCGTTGCTCTACACTGCGTTTCTCCGTTTTGTTTGGTTTTTTTTCCGTTTTCTCTCTCTCTCTCTCTCTCTCTCTCTCTCTCTCTCTCTATATTTTTGTTTTTTTTTTTTTTTTCCCCTCTGTCCTTTCCTCCACCATTCTCTCCTCACGTTCTGCCCAGACATTCGACCGATCAGAGGTTCGTTCACCTTTCGGTAACCGTTCTCAGCGCGACGGTGTACCAACGGTATGACGGTATGACGGGTGTTCAAGACGTCCGGTGTACCGCGCCGATCGACAGTTTCCCAGAGGCGACGGATCGGACCACATCACCGACATACACACAAACACGTGTACGCACATTCGCCAAAGCGACCGTCGTCTTCTAGCGTCGCGCTTACTCTACTGTACTGCACTGGACACGCGAGCATGCATCTTCAATGACGACGTCGGTGTGCGTGCGTCGTACGCACACAAGCAGACACAGTCAGTCAGACACGACTATCGAAATCAGAGTCGGGGGAAAGGTACATATCATCGTGCGTGTCGCCCGTACAATGCAATACACAGTGGTGTCTCAATGCGCGTTCACATTCAAACGTCACTCACACGCCTCCACGCTCCATTTACAGACACATTTCACCCTCGCCATATATGGCGTGCAAACCGACCCGCAAACGGCCGTCGTTACACACTGACATTCCCAACAATCGCGTTTCGTTTCCACCCGTCACGTAACTAACCGGCACCTCCATCCAAAGGGCACATCACCGATCGCACTTCCCCACCCCCCTCGCAGACAACGAGTTGTGCGCACGTGCCTCCATTCCACGTCACACCGTGGCCGTACCCCGCAACACGCGACGCGCCCCCTAAACAATCAAATTATTCATCGCATCGGCCACCCCACCCCGTCGCGTCGCAACCAAAGCGGTAGCTATTGCCGCCGTCCACCCACTCACACACAAAACAAAACAAAAACAACAACAATTCCGCCCTTCCCGCAAAGGCCATTTGGTGGCCCTGAAAAGGGCCGTTTTGCCGCTCTCGCAACGGAGGATCTCCTTCCATTCCAGAGCCACCTCCTTACTTGGAGCTCGTGTACTTGGTCACCGCCTTCGTGCCCTCGCTCACGGCGTGCTTGGCCAGCTCGCCAGGCAGCAACAGCCGCACAGCGGTCTGGATCTCGCGGGACGTGATGGTCGAGCGCTTGTTGTAGTGCGCCAGGCGAGACGCCTCGGCCGCGATGCGCTCGAAAATGTCGTTCACGAAGCTGTTCATGATGCTCATCGCCTTCGACGAGATGCCCGTGTCAGGGTGCACCTGCTTCAGCACCTTGTAGATGTAGATGGCATAGCTCTCCTTCCTCTTGCGCTTCTTCTTCTTGTCGCCCTTCGAAATGTTCTTCTGCGCCTTGCCAGCCTTCTTGGCGGCCTTCCCGCTAGTCTTGGGCGGCATCGCAAACAAACAAGAACGTACGGCAGCAACACCAGCAGCAAGCGCTCCGCTCTAGTCAGCGTCTCCCCACACAGTGGCACCCAGCGCGCCCCGCCGCCGCACCTTTACCAGCTCGCCCCGTTGCGGCCGCCGACCAATGGGCCGCGAGCGCAACCGGCCGCCGCACCCGAGAGCATAAAGGACCCCCACCCCTGGCGGCGCCGCCACTCCGCTGCTCGACTCGCTGCGGCTCGCACCGTCGTTCGTCTCGTCTCGTTTTTACACCACAGCGCATCGCCATGTCCGGACGCGGAAAGGGAGGCAAAGTCAAGGGCAAGTCAAAGTCCCGCTCAAGCAGGGCCGGGCTCCAGTTCCCGGTCGGCAGAATCCACCGCCTCCTGCGCAAGGGAAACTACGCCGAGCGCGTCGGCGCCGGGGCGCCCGTCTACCTCGCCGCCGTCATGGAGTACCTCGCGGCTGAGGTGCTCGAGCTGGCCGGAAACGCGGCCCGCGACAACAAGAAGACGCGCATCATCCCGCGCCACCTGCAGCTTGCCATCCGCAACGACGAGGAGCTCAACAAGCTCCTGTCGGGCGTCACCATCGCACAGGGTGGTGTCCTGCCCAACATCCAGGCCGTCCTGCTGCCAAAGAAGACCGAGAAGAAGGCCTAAACAGAGAGGCCAGGCACTCGGCACGCCGCGCTTTGCCGGCTCGCCTCGGCTCACAACAATCGGCCCTTTTCAGGGCCACCACACAAACCTACGTCCAAAGCAAAATTTCAGTCGTCCTCGCCGCGCTTTACTTTACTTTAACTTCACTTCCACAGCCGCCGCCGGCAAGAAGACCGTACCAACTGCTACGATTGCAGGGGGAGATATTCTGCGAGGTACCTCGGTGTCACGCCTGACATCCAAGTGTCACATAGGGGAACTTGGCACAAACGCTCACGCCAGGATGCAGATCCTGTACCCCTGTTCCCTCGACCCCGCAACAGGGGTAGCGATACTGGAAATATGCGCGCCCTGTATGGGGCTATGCAGCCAGATCGACGATGCATCGCCTACAGAAGGGTCCAAAGCAGAGCGCTCTACGACGGGCCTTACACGTCCCCGCGGCAGACCTGCCTAGAACCACCCACAACACGATTCCGCGCCCTGGCAGAAGCGTTCTACGCCACCGCGCGGAATTCAGAAAATGACTATTACGTCTTGACCCTTGGGCAATATGAACAGATGTGCAAGACCCGACCCGAGTCGCTACTCCAGCAGTAGCACAAACAGAACACATAATCACTCTCAACAAACAGCAACGTCCGAAAAAGCACACTACCAAAGATAAGAACAACACACAGAAAAGAGGAGCAAATGTCCACAGGCGACAATAACCTCCACCAACTCCCCCTCTAACGGTAGAGGACTAAAACAGAGAAGAACAAGAAGAGCCGCCGCCATCTTGTCGTCCACAGCCCGTGTGGCCCAACAAACAAACACACACACACACACACACACACACACACACACACACACACACACATTTCTCTTGTTTTGTTTCGTTTGCCTCAAGCACCTCCACGCACGCACAGTCGCCTTCCAAACGACAACGACAGCAATAATCACCACTGTTAAACGAGCGTGTCGACACACCGCCCTCCACTCCCGCGCGCCCCATACAAACGAAACAGCTGATGCGGCCGCCTATGGGCACGCCTTGCCTCGGCAACTCCAACGCCGCCGCAAACACACAGCCAAAACCACGCAAATATTCACCGCCTCTCGCACAACAACAACAACACACAGCCCGGCGTCTCCATCGATCGATAAACAAAACAAACACACAACGCCCTCTCTCGCGCGCACACACACACACACAGCCACAAGACCCGCTTCCTTTCCTTTCTCCCAGTCACGTCACGTCAGTCAAACGCAAACGAAATGAAATGAAGAATGAAAGAAAGAAGGCAGGCAGGCAGGCAGGCAGGCAGGCAGGCAGGCAACACACGCAGCAACAACACAGACTCTTTCGCACTTTTCAATTTCCGAACAGTGTGGTGGCCCTGAAAAGGGCCGTTTTCGTCTCTCCCACGGCCGCGGGAAGGCCATCGCGGCACAGCACACCGGCTGCGACGCGCCTAACCGCCGAAACCGTACAGGGTGCGCCCCTGCCTCTTCAGGGCGTACACCACGTCCATCGCCGTCACAGTCTTGCGCTTGGCGTGCTCAGTGTACGTCACCGCGTCGCGGATCACGTTCTCCAGGAACACCTTCAGCACTCCGCGGGTCTCCTCGTAGATCAGACCAGAGATGCGCTTCACGCCGCCCCTGCGAGCCAGGCGGCGGATCGCGGGCTTCGTGATGCCCTGGATGTTGTCGCGCAACACCTTGCGGTGCCGCTTGGCGCCACCCTTGCCGAGCCCCTTTCCTCCCTTGCCGCGGCCAGTCATCTCTTCTAAATCCTCAAAAAAGCTCAAGGCAAGCAAAACGTCTGCTGCAGCGGCTGGCTCCTCACCCGGCGCTAGCGAGTCGGCTACGGTCTGCGCCCGGCGCACGCGCCAGCCCCCCTATATAGACTCTGGCCCGCCCTCCCCCCACCACGCGCAACCGAGGGCATATAAGCGCACCACGGTGGCTGGCGCGCGCAATACCGAGTTAGTATTCGCTGCTCGACTCGCTGCGACACATTGCTACTGTCACCGCGCACGTCACGCTATGGCTGTACAGCAGTTTGCCGCCGCACTCGAAGTTCTCCTCCACGCGTTGGGGTTCACCGGCCGCCGCCCACGTCCGCCACGGCGCAGGCGAACGCAGCAGCATCGGATGGGCCTCCAGTGCTACAATTGCCAGCAACTGGGGCATGCCGCGCGGGAGTGCACGAACGCCGTCGCGTGCTTGAAGTGCGCGGCGGCTCACGACACTCGCCGCTGTACGAAGCCTCGTGGTTCGGCCAGCAGGTGCGTGAACTGTGGCGGGTCGCACGCCGCAAATTCGCGTAGCTGCGGCTACCTTCGGGAGTTTCGCCGTCTGTCCGCCGCACCACGTCCTGCGGCGGCGTCCACGACCACGTCGGCCGCCCCGCCCCCCCGCTCCGGCGTGGGGTGCGAGCCGCGCCGTCTTGAAGCCGCTACCGACCACGCTATGGCCGGCTTCCAAGCCGCCTTTGCGGCCGAACGGGCCGCGCTGAAAGAAGAGCTCACGGCCGTCCATCGCCAGCTCCAGCAGCTGCGCGATGAGCTGCGAGCCGTCAAGAAGACGTCGGCGGTTTCCGCCGCCGCCCCCCCCGTGCCCCGGCCGGCGGGGGTCGATGCGGCCACGCAGGCACCTGCCGACCCGTCCCCTGCCGCGACGCAAGTGGTTGCGCCTATGGACACCGAAGATGTGCCGCCGCAGCCGTCCCACTCAGTTCCGACGTCTGCCGGCCACCGTGCTGTGACAATGACCGACTCCTCCCCTGTGGAGCAGCCGCTCATCAAGAGGTTGCAGCGCCCCACGACGACGTCGGCGGTTCCCGCCGACGCCCCGCCCGTGCGTCGGCCGGTGGGGGTTGATGCGGCCGCACAGCCGACCGCCGCTCCGTCCCCTGCCGCGCCGCAAGTGGTTGCGCCTATGGACACCGACGATGTGCCGCCTCCGTCGTCCCACTCAGTTCCGACGTCTGCAGGTCAGCGTGCTGCGGCAACAACCGACTCCTCCACGGTAGAGCCGTCCATCGTCCCGAGGTTGCGGCGACCCCGCTTTCCAGCTGCACACGAGTTGCAGCCTTTCCTTCGGGGCATAGTGACATCGCTCCAGGACGGGTCTTACCCCTTCTTTGACCGCCCGTACCCCTACACTTTGCCCGGTGCTCGGCCTCCCCTCCCCCATCACCCTAATCGCTTTACTCAGTATCAGCTCCAGTGGCTCAATTTCTTGTCCAAGAAGGAGTTACTCCTCATTGACAGACATCCCATCTTCACGAACAAAGAATGGCAACTATTGGCCGAAGTCTCCGAAGCCCATGTGACGGGCCGTGTCCCCGCCGCCTCTCTCCAGTACTCCAAATAGTCATGCAGTGCAAGGGCCTCATCATCATCCATCAGCGCGAATCTTTTTCCCCTCCGGCCAGCCATTTCGGCCGTTCGTTTTCCGCCTCTCTAACTATACCTCTGACTATCCTTTTATCTTTCGCAAAAAAAAAAAAAAAAAAAAAAAAAAAAAAAAAAAAAAAAAAAGCAACATGCACACCGTCACGCCCATCTCATCTGCCAGGACTCCACTCACCACTCCGCCATGAGGAAGGCGAAGCGCTCCCGCGCTAAAACTTCCGTTTCACGCCGAGGGTCAACCCTCACCAGTGCAGCGAAGGCGAAGGCGAAGGCGAAGGCTGGCGCGCGCCCGTGTCGTCAAGGCAGCACCCGACGCAGCACCTCGCCTCCACGCCGCTCCGCTACCGCTACCGCTATGGCCCGCACAAAGCAAACGGCCCGCAAGTCCACCGGCGGAAAGGCGCCGCGCAAACAGCTCGCCACCAAGGCGGCGAGGAAGAGCGCGCCCGCCACCGGCGGCGTCAAGAAGCCCCACCGCTACAGGCCGGGCACCGTCGCCCTGCGAGAAATCAGGCGCTACCAGAAGAGCACAGAGCTGCTCATCCGCAAGCTGCCATTCCAGCGCCTAGTGCGCGAGATCGCCCAGGACTTCAAGACCGACCTGCGCTTCCAGAGCTCCGCGGTCATGGCCCTGCAGGAGGCCAGCGAGGCCTACCTCGTCGGCCTCTTCGAAGACACCAACCTGTGCGCAATCCACGCCAAGCGCGTCACCATCATGCCCAAGGACATCCAGCTCGCGCGCCGCATCCGCGGCGAGCGCGCCTAAACACCGCGCCAGCCGCTGGGCACCGCCCACGCACGCAACAAACAAAACGGCCCTTTTCAGGGCCACTAACATCACTCCGTCGCGAGCAAACTTTGTCGGTCGCCTCTCGCCCCACAACCACAGAACGAAAGACAAAACACCACTTCCACTTCCCGTCCGTCCGCCACAGCCGCTCTCCTCTGCCAGCTTGCTGGCGCGCGCAACAATCAACATCATCCCTCCCCGGCGCGGCGCTCAAAGCGCACAATACCCATCGGCCGACGCCGTCAACCACACGGCCGGCCGACGCTTCGTTTCGAAAAGAAAAAAAAAAAAAAACAAAAACAAACAAAAAGCCAGGCACGTCCAACGCCACCGACCCTTTCCACATCTCAACGTCCCCCGCCCCCGTTGCAAGAACAAACACACACACACAAAAGACAAGACACATCCGAGAAGACGGCAGGCAGGCAAACCAAAGTATTCAAACAACATGACACAAAACCAACCGTCGGCCGGCCGCGACCAAAAAAAAAAACGGCGACAATCAACCGCAACGACAAAACCGCTACCGCCGCCCGCACCCGCCACCGACCCCCCCGCAATCCAACCACCACGGCACGCAAACAGTGTCCACACACGGGCATACAGGAAACGCCAGACGACACAACCACACCGCAACACAAACACGACAATCAAAACCTTCCCGACGTGCTTTGATGGCCCTGAGAAGGGCCGTTTTGGGCCGCGCGTCTGTTGCGCGCCACTAGACGACGGGGACGGGGGGTGCGGACGACGGAGTCAACCGCCAACCCTTCCTTTCCCATTCCTCTCTTCTTCTCCTCTACTTCTTCTTCTTGGGCGAAGCCTTCGCCTTAGACGGCGTCGTCGCCTTCTTCGGGCGCGGCGCCTTCGGCTTCTTCGTCGGAACCTTGGCGGCCTTCTTCGCCTTCGACGGCGACTTGGCCTTGGCCGGCTTGGCAGCAGCCGCCTTCTTCGCACCGGCGGGAGCGGCCGACGCCGCAGACGCCTTCTTGGCGGCGCCCGCCTTCCGACCAGTCGCCGCCTTCACGCCACCAGCCTTCTTTGCGCCGGCCGCACGGGCGCCCTTCTTCTCCTTGCTGGCCGGAGCGGCGCGCTTCTTCTTGGCACCGCCGGCCCGAGCCTTGCCGCCCTCAGCCGCCCCGCCGCCGGCGCCGGCAAGCTTGAAAGAGCCGGACGCGCCCTTCCCCTTCGTCTGCACCAGCTCGCCCGCCACCACGGCCGACTTGAGGTACTTCTTGATAAACGGCGCCAGCTTCTCCGCGTCCAGCTTGTAGTGCGCGGCAATGTACTTCTTGATCGCCTGCAGCGACGATCCGCCGCGCTCCTTCAGACTCTTGATGGCGGCCGTCACCATCTCAGAGGTGCGCGGGTGCGCAGGCTTGGCGCGCGGCTTCTTCGCAGACGACGCAGACTTTGCCTTCTTCGTAGTGCCGGTGGCGGCGGGTGCCGCAGCAGTCTCGTTCGTAGCCGCCTGATCTGCCATTTCGACGACGCGCGTTAACACACAACACAGCGAGCAGCGAGAGCGAGAGGAGACACGCAGCGAGCGGAGCGCACAGCAGAGGAATAGCCGCCTCGCGCCACAGGCCCAGCCAGTGTCGCGGGCGGGCGCGGACGGCCGAGAGAGCGGCCGCCACTCTGCGCGCCGCCGCGCCGCGCCTCCCGCGCTTACAGACCAAAAGAAGACGCACCAACCTGTGGACTATGCGGCGGGGCACATCCTGCGAATTATCGCACCTGCCCTAGACACAAGGAAGCCAGTAGACGATTCCGTGGCTTGCCACCAATGAAGCCTTCTGTTCGGCGGCAACGACCGCCACCACCTCCAACGCCGATCACGGACCAGCGAAGCTGGCCCACACCCATGCAGCATCGGGCAAATCGCCTACGAGCAGACCTCTCTGCGGCAGACGCACTGAAGCAGGGCCTCCCGCCCACCGCGCCACCGCCACCACCACCAGCACCACAACGACAGGCAGCACCGACAATACACCGACAACAGCCACCTCCAGCGCCGCGACTGCCACCACCTACGCCTGACCAGCCTGACATCTACGTCCTGCTCACGCAGATTGCCTCAACACTTGCGGAAGTGAGCAAAACTCTCGCACAACTCCCGCACACCATCGCTGCTACCATTGAAGCAACGATCAGCAGAGCCTTGCCGGCAGCCACAGCAGTTACATCACAGCAACATGCCTAGAGCGCCACAGATTGAAGAGCTATGCATTATGGCGTACAACGCGGATAACCTGACCCACGACATCCCAGAGCTGCAGCAATTCTTGACCGACCACAACATTGACATATGCATGGTGAACGAGACATTCCTGAAGCCCGGCATCCGCTCAAACATACCTAACTACAACTGCTATCGGACGGATCGACCGACGCACGGAGGAGGCACCGCCATTTTCATACGCCGCTCCATCATCCATCACGAAGTTCAGCCACCCATCACCCGCCACATTGAAGCCACCGCCGTTTCTGTGCAGACGCAAACCGGACCCATTACGTTCATCTCCGTATATCGCAGCCCACGACAACTACTGAACCTGGACGACGCGCGAGAACTGCTCCGAGCGCCCGGACGACTATTCATCGCAGGAGACCTGAACTCGAAACATGCGGCCTGGAACTCCTTGACGACGAATATGAGCGGTCGCCTTCTTCTACAGGCCACAGAAGAGGCAAACGCGTATGTTTGCGGACCGGAAGAACCGACATGCTACCCATCGCGCGGTCGCCCAGACGTCATCGATATATCCATAACGAAGGGCATCCCTCAGTTTATGACCGCAGAAGTCATCCACGCGCTTAATTCTAACCATCTCCCAGTCATCTTCTACCTTCATACCGCACCTGAACATCACACCGGCCGCCTCAACCTCAGACGCACAAACTGGGACGCATTCCGAGAGGAAGTCACCTTCTCTGTGGACGAACTGCACGGCGACGAGGACATCACAGAAGACTCCATCACCACATTCACGGACTCCATCACAGAAGCCCTCACTCATGCCACACCACCACCGAGAGCACCGCATCTGCCAACTCCGGGACTGCCGCCAGAAATTCTCGCCTCAATCCGACACCGGAATCGCCTCAACCGAGAATGGCGCATCACGCGAGATCCGCACCTCAAGCAGCTAATTAATCGATTACGAAGAGACATCAAAGCCGCCATAGTCACCCACAGAAATCAACAATGGGCTGCCAAACTCCGAGCATTCACACCGGACCCAAAACACTGGCATATGATACGCTTCTTCACAAACCGCAGGACGACAACCCCACCGCTCCAACATCAAGACAGAACAGCCTACCGACCAGAAGACAAGGCCAACATGCTGGCAGATACATTTGAAGCTAATTTCCAACCACTGAACGACAGGACTGACCCGGAACGTATCGCAATCATCGAAAGGGAAGCAGACGCCATACTCCATCATCAAGACGACGAAGACGACGACGCAGAAGACGATCTCATTCCACCCATCAGCGCAGAAGAAGTACAGGCTGGCATCCGGGCGTTACCCTCGAACAAAGCACCCGGTGCAGACGACATCCAAGGACGTGTCTTGAAGCAACTGCCCTGGACAGCGATCGTGCGACTCGCAGCCATTTTCAACTGGATCATCGCCACCGCCACATATCCATCACAATGGAAGCACTCCATAGTCACAGCAGTACCTAAACCGGGAAAGGATCGCCATCACCCGCAGAATTATCGTCCCATAAGCCTCCTGCCGCACATCAGCAAGCTATTTGAACGCATTCTCCTGCCAAGGCTACAAAATATCATCAATAGAAACGAAGTGCTACCGCAAGAACAATTTGGATTCCGCAGCGGACACAGTACGACGCAGCAGATACTTCGAGCTGTGGAATACATCACGGAAGCATTCAACAAGAAGGAATTCTGCGGCGCCGTACTGCTGGACGTCACCAAAGCTTTTGATACCGTCTGGCACAAAGGCCTCATCTGGAAACTTAACAGACTACAATTTCCGAAGCCATACACTCGTCTCATAGCATCATACCTGAAGAATCGCACGTTCGCTGTCCGGGTTGACAACTCACTGTCAACAAATCGCCCTATAAACGCCGGAGTGCCGCAAGGATCTGTCCTTGGGCCAGTCCTGTACTCAATCTTCACCTCTGACATCCCATCGCAGCCGAGGGTGGAAAAGGCCATCTACGCAGACGACACAATGATCTTCACGCGAAGCAGATGGAGAGAAGTCCTCGTGCCTCGCCTTCAGAGCTCTCTTAACGCCCTTGAGCAATGGGCTGCCAAGTGGCGCATCAGTTTCAACCCTGCCAAGACCCAAGCCGTCATTTTCACGCGACGTAAGACCATGCCTGCACGCCATCTCAGACTTTACGACGTAGAACTACCGTGGGACACCTCCGCCAAATACCTGGGAGTCATCTTGGACAAACGACTGACGTGGAAACTCCACATAGAAGACGTAAGAGCGAAAGTAAACCAGAGAATAGGGGCTTTATACCCCCTTATCAACGAAGACTCGGACCTCTCAATAGAAAATGGAATTTTAATCTTCAGAATGTACATCAGGCCACTCATGGATTACGCCGCCGAAGTTTGGGGAGGTGCAGCAAAAACGCATATCCAGCGACTCCAGTCTCTCCAAAACAAAATTCTCCGACGCATCTTTCACGTCCATTCACAGTTTCCGCACCGCTATCTCCAAGAAGCTGCAGAAGAACCTGAAGTAATGCAACGACACCAAGACCTGGCAAGAAGATTTTACAGCAAGACACAAGAAGCAGACAACCCACTCATAAGAGCATTAGGCGCACCGCAAAATCCGCGAGATAAATACAAGAGACCTATAGCACTACTGGACCGATAAAAACGACGCAACAACAAGACGAACAAATACAGCTGTGAAATGCTCAGAAGAAACGAAACATTGACGAAAACTCCGTAACGCTTTAATGCAAAGAAGTTCAACCCCCGTCCCACACACACACAAGATACACACAAAATAAAGAAGCACAGACCCCACACGCCAACCCCAGAAGAAGCAGGCAATGCTTAACAAGTAAATCCTGCGCCACATAGCTAATAAGTAGCCATAAGAAGGTGGACGGAGCGCTTGCTACCGCCCAACGTCCGACAGCCTGTGCGGAGCAGCCCCACACCTGCGCCACAACCACCCGCGCCTTTCAAACCACCGAGGATGGGGCTACACACAGCCACACCACAGCCGCCAACCAGTCGCCACGGCAGCGCCGCAAACCACGGCCAAACTGCAGCCACCGCGCGCTACAGCCTGGGTCGGCCCGCCGAGAATCGCCGCCCACGCCCAAATGCCGCCCCCACAGCCCCAGCCGGCGACCGGCCACAATGGCCAAACCTTCGGCAAAAGCCCCACACCGTCGCCGCGGCAGCCCGGCCAGCGCGGCCGGCGCCACAGCCACACAAGCGGAGGCGTGCGGCGATGACGGCCGTGCAAACGCACCTCCGCCGCCCCATCGCCCTCCCACCGTTTCCCGATCGGCCCGCAGCCGTCGGGCCACGTCCTCCTCCTCTCGCCCGCCAACATTCACAGCCCTTTCGTTCGTTTCCCAACAATTTCAATTGTGCCCGCCGCAAAAAACGGGCGCCGCCTGCAAAGCAACATGCTCCGCCGGAGCGCCCCTCGCCGCTTACGAGCCAACCCCTCGCCCGAGGCAAACCCGAAATCCGCAACTACAGACCAACCCAATCTGCCGTCAGCACACACGACAGCCAACATCACGCGTTACGAGTTAGACATTAGGTTCACACGTCTCGGTTAGGTTCGGTGGACGTGGGTTAGGTTAAGGGCACTTGGGTTAGGTTACGCATTCAAAACACACGTCAGGCGTCAGAGGTTACGTTAGGTTAGGTTAGGTTAAGGCCACTTGGGTTAGGTTAAGCGTCAAACTTAGGTTAAGCATTCAAACACACGTCGGGCGTCAGAGGTTAGGTTAGGTTAGGTTAGGTTAAGGCCACTTGGGTTAGGTTAAGCCTCAAAACTTAGGTTAAGCATTCAAACACACGTCGGGCGTCAGGTGGCCGCAGCAGCCGCACCTACCTACCCACCCACCTCACGGCCGGACAGCTTGGCTTACTTGGCGCTGAGGCTGACCTCACCGCACCTCACCTCACCTCGCGCTACGCAACGCTACAGGTTCGGTTCGGTTCGCTCAGCTTAGGCTTAGAGCTTAAGCGCCGAGGTCGGATTACGACGTTGGTTCACCTTCGGGCGCCACACTTTGGGTGTAAAGGTCGCGTCGGGTCGTCGGCACGCCGCAAAAACAAAAGCGAAGCCACAGACAACGCCGACAAACGGGCAGCACGGCCACGACCAGATACCGAGCGCGAACGAGACACACGGACCACCCACCGGCCAAAGGGCACCAAACAACAAACCAGAGAGCACCACGTGTCGACCAGAGCAACCCGCCGCTCACGCGACGTGGCTGGCTGGCACCGAAGGGCCGCCGCAACTGCGCTTTCCGCGCCGGGCCGGATGCACGTGCGGCAACACCACCACCGCACACAGCCGCTGTTCAACGTCAACCAACAACACGCCGCGGTCGCAGCCTCAACGCCAGCACACGTTTGCACCACCATTCACACGCACCGCACAAACAGCTGTCGCCGACAACACAAACACACCGCAACGACGCCGCCGCCTCTACTTGTGCCGGCCACCCACCCCACCGACGGCGCACCTGTCGCCGGCCGGCAGTCGACACGGGAAACGCACACCGCCACTTCGCTCGCGCGCACGCCACCAACCAGTCGTCGTCTCCAAAACAACAAACAAACATAGGGCAGGCAACAAATCGCCTCGCACGAACCGTCCACAAAACTATCAAAGCACAGCCTCTGGCTAACGGCCACGACGCAGCGGCACGCTGCTCCTTTCCCCGCCCCACTCGATTCACGAAGGCACGCGACACCGCCAACGACGGCCTCGCTTCCCGCAACCGACACCTTTCCGCCACTACGCACAGCCGCACCCGACGCCCGTGGCAACGACACAACTACTGCACTATCCACCGCCGCCTCCCCCTTCCCGTCGTACACACACACACAGCCAGCCAGCCAGCCAAAACCACACCAACGACCCAAACATGCACGTGCAACGGCACACCCCAACCAGTCAACGTCGACAACCACACGCACGGCTCGAAACCGGCGCCCTTCCACGTTGCCATCAAGCTACACACAAGACACAAGGGACCAACAACAGCAAGCCTGCCCGCCCGCCCGCCCGCCCCACTCTCACGCCGCAAAAAAGCACACCGAAACCGCCAAACGCACATTCCCATCGCACCGACACCGACCGGCTCGCTACCACCACACCTCTCGGCAGCCGTTTCGCAAACATGACACGGCGCGACATGACATCACGACCAACTCAACTCTCCTCTCCCGACGCCTTCGGCCGGAGCACAACGCCGCCAATTCGCCACACACACACAGTCACACAGTCGACAGGCGCCCGCCCGCCCTCCCTCCCTGCACGACGCCGCGCAGCAAAGGCGCCCGCAAACACATACCTCTCCTCTCTCTCGGCCGCCCGACGCGCCAACCGCCACACCGCCAGCCACTCGCAATTGTGCACTGCCGCCAGCCACACGTCCAACACGCCGCGCCGCCTCCGGCCACCCGCCAGGGGGCGCTCACGTCCGCGACAACAGCGCGGCCCGCCGGGCCAAACCGAACCGAGCCGCCCGCCGCTGCTCTGCACATCTTCCTGCGCGCATCAACAAAACGAGGCAAGCGAGCACACCCCGTCACAACGCCACATCACGCAAATGCCGTGCCGACCTCTTGTGTCTACCGCCTAAATTGCACTCACTCACCAGCCGCCCCTTCTTCTTCCTACCTATCTATCTATCTATCTATCTGTGCGTCTGTGTCGGTCCGCGCGTGACGCCTCTCAACATCCGCCGTCGCCGTCCCCGTCCCCGTTTCCGCCCCAATGCCATCGTCGCGCCGCCTCCTCCTCCGCCCCTGTCCGGCCCGCACCACACCATACACCGCTGCTTGTCCCGGCCGTTGCCACCAAAGGCGCCTACCGCAAACGCGCCACGCCGCAGCCCCCGTGCGTGCATCTCCGTGCCGACGCTGCCTCTCTGCCCTCCCGCACGCACTCGACCGACCGACCGACATGCACTGCGTCGACGGCCTCGACAACACAGTCTCTGGCTCCGCACTGCGTCTTCCGGTACGCGCGCTGAAACACGTATGTACTCATTACCAGCGATGGCGAGGCACGACACAATCTCTGACCAGAGCGTTTCTTATCGTCGCTAGTCTGCGCCACACGACACTAGTAGCACGTAGCGGGTCGGCAGGAACAGTTGTCATCTATATGTGGCGGGTCGGGAGAGGTAGTAGTCAGTCGACAGTATCAGCGAGTGGACGGTTGTACTGAGCGGGCGGCGGCGTGCTCTTCTCGCGACTCTGGTCTCCGTTCGGGACGATGCATATTGTTATTACAGGTAAGGTAATGAAGCTGCATTGCGCAAATCTAATACTGTATGTCAATTGTAACTATTTTCTTCACAACAAAATGCCCCAATAATACTTTGTTTCCAAACAAACTTTTTTAAAGTACAACCATTCATTTCCATTTAAAGAATATTTCCTACGCATTTCCTCCAACAATCAAAATTAAATGTGAGCCGGCATTCATTGCACGACGCTGTGTACAGGTATCGACAGTTAAGAGCACATATAGATGCAGTTTGTTTTTTTTCTCTTTTGTCTCTTTTTTGTTTTTGTTTTGTTTTTTTTTTTGACGTAACGATCTTTTGCTCTTCTTATTCTAATTTGTACGTACGCTGTTTGTTTAGATTTTTATATTGGTCATGCCACGTAGCGCTCCGCGTGAAAATCACTGCCTGTGCTGTGTGCAGTCTGTGGCTAGTTTGCATTGTTGTCATGAACTGCTATAGCTGGATGTGAACAGCGCGTAGCGTTGCGCAGTTAGGGGTGAGCCGCCAGCACTGGTGCATGTGCGGACAGAGATGGCGGACTTTTCAAATTACATATATTATGACTGGTGATGATATTAAGGGTAAATACATTGTTTGTTGTTCTCTATTAAACATCTTTACTTTGCTAACTATCCCTATCGGTAGTTAGTGCCCTCCGTGGTTTGGAATCTCTTATTTTAGCTGGCAGCAGTGGTGCTCGCTGTATTGCAGTAGTTCGAGTAATGAAGATTTTTGTGAGGTAAGTGATTTCCGACAGGTGTACTTTAATGTTACTCAGGGCCATTCTTTTGCAGGGATCTTTGATAGTCAGATTGCGTTGCGCTCAAAATATTGTGTGTCAGTTTAAGCACAGTTTTGTATACATTGTTGTTCAAAGGGAGACGTTTCAGAATACACAGGGCCGAAGGTCAGCCAGCGCTGCCCTTACAACGTTTAGCGGGTTTTCAATTATGTCTGTTGAGATGTTCATGGTTCATTATTTCCAGTCATCATATTATCGCGAGTTTCTCATCAATCTTCGTTCGTTCATTTTCTAGGGACGTTAACAACATTCTGGCACACTTTTATCATCATTCACTCACTCACTCACTCACTTACTTACGACTATTTGTGCGGGGAGGTTACACTTGGGTCCATTTCCATTTCCATTTCCATTTCCATTCAATGTTGATAGACCTTTCTTTTTTTTGTTTTTTTTTTTTTTGTTGTTGTTGTTTTGTTGCTGGCAGGTTACAAAAGGCCTCACTTTATGTTGGTTGCAGCAGCGTTTTTCTCCTTCTTCTAGTGTTTTCCCCGCCCCTCCCGCATCCGTCGGTCTCACCACGTTCACTGACAGCCGCGTCTGCGGCTACACCACAACGGCCCCCTCCCGGCAACCCATTCGTTTTCTCTTCTTTTGCACAAAAACAACGCCGCACGCGCCAGCCGAGCGCAGCGCAAGCCACCCACACCGCGCCCCTCCCCGTCTTTATAGCCTCCGCGTCTTGTTTTCTTCGTTTGCCCCCTCCCATCTCCCGAATGCCATGCCATGCCAGCAGCGTTACGCGTGCCCCTCCCCTGTCCACACACTACCGCGAAACGAACAGCCTTTCCGGGCCACATGCAGGGCACGCCCACCGCCATTCCCGGACGCAATTCTCAAAACAACACACACACACACACACACACACACACAATGGCTTTGCACACGAACATAGACGGCACGGGCACTGTCGTACATTCTTCCTCAGAACCATCTCAACGAACGTTACGTTACGTTACACACACATCCGGGAAAGCAAAGCAACGCAACGCACAATTCAGCCGTCAAAGGTAACGTTCACCACGGCAGACACTTGCCGCCGCGCCGTTACACGCATTTCAGTGCGGCTACAATACACCTCCGACACGGCAACGTTCCGTTGCTCTACACTGCGTTTCTCCGTTTTGTTTGGTTTTTTTTCCGTTTTCTCTCTCTCTCTCTCTCTCTCTCTCTATATTTTTGTTTTTTTTTTTTTTTTCCCCTCTGTCCTTTCCTCCACCATTCTCTCCTCACGTTCTGCCCAGACATTCGACCGATCAGAGGTTCGTTCACCTTTCGGTAACCGTTCTCAGCGCGACGGTGTACCAACGGTATGACGGTATGACGGGTGTTCAAGACGTCCGGTGTACCGCGCCGATCGACAGTTTCCCAGAGGCGACGGATCGGACCACATCACCGACATACACACAAACACGTGTACGCACATTCGCCAAAGCGACCGTCGTCTTCTAGCGTCGCGCTTACTCTACTGTACTGCACTGGACACGCGAGCATGCATCTTCAATGACGACGTCGGTGTGCGTGCGTCGTACGCACACAAGCAGACACAGTCAGTCAGACACGACTATCGAAATCAGAGTCGGGGGAAAGGTACATATCATCGTGCGTGTCGCCCGTACAATGCAATACACAGTGGTGTCTCAATGCGCGTTCACATTCAAACGTCACTCACACGCCTCCACGCTCCATTTACAGACACATTTCACCCTCGCCATATATGGCGTGCAAACCGACCCGCAAACGGCCGTCGTTACACACTGACATTCCCAACAATCGCGTTTCGTTTCCACCCGTCACGTAACTAACCGGCACCTCCATCCAAAGGGCACATCACCGATCGCACTTCCCCACCCCCCTCGCAGACAACGAGTTGTGCGCACGTGCCTCCATTCCACGTCACACCGTGGCCGTACCCCGCAACACGCGACGCGCCCCCTAAACAATCAAATTATTCATCGCATCGGCCACCCCACCCCGTCGCGTCGCAACCAAAGCGGTAGCTATTGCCGCCGTCCACCCACTCACACACAAAACAAAACAAAAACAACAACAATTCCGCCCTTCCCGCAAAGGCCATTTGGTGGCCCTGAAAAGGGCCGTTTTGCCGCTCTCGCAACGGAGGATCTCCTTCCATTCCAGAGCCACCTCCTTACTTGGAGCTCGTGTACTTGGTCACCGCCTTCGTGCCCTCGCTCACGGCGTGCTTGGCCAGCTCGCCAGGCAGCAACAGCCGCACAGCGGTCTGGATCTCGCGGGACGTGATGGTCGAGCGCTTGTTGTAGTGCGCCAGGCGAGACGCCTCGGCCGCGATGCGCTCGAAAATGTCGTTCACGAAGCTGTTCATGATGCTCATCGCCTTCGACGAGATGCCCGTGTCAGGGTGCACCTGCTTCAGCACCTTGTAGATGTAGATGGCATAGCTCTCCTTCCTCTTGCGCTTCTTCTTCTTGTCGCCCTTCGAAATGTTCTTCTGCGCCTTGCCAGCCTTCTTGGCGGCCTTCCCGCTAGTCTTGGGCGGCATCGCAAACAAACAAGAACGTACGGCAGCAACACCAGCAGCAAGCGCTCCGCTCTAGTCAGCGTCTCCCCACACAGTGGCACCCAGCGCGCCCCGCCGCCGCACCTTTACCAGCTCGCCCCGTTGCGGCCGCCGACCAATGGGCCGCGAGCGCAACCGGCCGCCGCACCCGAGAGCATAAAGGACCCCCACCCCTGGCGGCGCCGCCACTCCGCTGCTCGACTCGCTGCGGCTCGCACCGTCGTTCGTCTCGTCTCGTTTTTACACCACAGCGCATCGCCATGTCCGGACGCGGAAAGGGAGGCAAAGTCAAGGGCAAGTCAAAGTCCCGCTCAAGCAGGGCCGGGCTCCAGTTCCCGGTCGGCAGAATCCACCGCCTCCTGCGCAAGGGAAACTACGCCGAGCGCGTCGGCGCCGGGGCGCCCGTCTACCTCGCCGCCGTCATGGAGTACCTCGCGGCTGAGGTGCTCGAGCTGGCCGGAAACGCGGCCCGCGACAACAAGAAGACGCGCATCATCCCGCGCCACCTGCAGCTTGCCATCCGCAACGACGAGGAGCTCAACAAGCTCCTGTCGGGCGTCACCATCGCACAGGGTGGTGTCCTGCCCAACATCCAGGCCGTCCTGCTGCCAAAGAAGACCGAGAAGAAGGCCTAAACAGAGAGGCCAGGCACTCGGCACGCCGCGCTTTGCCGGCTCGCCTCGGCTCACAACAATCGGCCCTTTTCAGGGCCACCACACAAACCTACGTCCAAAGCAAAATTTCAGTCGTCCTCGCCGCGCTTTACTTTACTTTAACTTCACTTCCACAGCCGCCGCCGGCAAGAAGACCGTACCAACTGCTACGATTGCAGGGGGAGATATTCTGCGAGGTACCTCGGTGTCACGCCTGACATCCAAGTGTCACATAGGGGAACTTGGCACAAACGCTCACGCCAGGATGCAGATCCTGTACCCCTGTTCCCTCGACCCCGCAACAGGGGTAGCGATACTGGAAATATGCGCGCCCTGTATGGGGCTATGCAGCCAGATCGACGATGCATCGCCTACAGAAGGGTCCAAAGCAGAGCGCTCTACGACGGGCCTTACACGTCCCCGCGGCAGACCTGCCTAGAACCACCCACAACACGATTCCGCGCCCTGGCAGAAGCGTTCTACGCCACCGCGCGGAATTCAGAAAATGACTATTACGTCTTGACCCTTGGGCAATATGAACAGATGTGCAAGACCCGACCCGAGTCGCTACTCCAGCAGTAGCACAAACAGAACACATAATCACTCTCAACAAACAGCAACGTCCGAAAAAGCACACTACCAAAGATAAGAACAACACACAGAAAAGAGGAGCAAATGTCCACAGGCGACAATAACCTCCACCAACTCCCCCTCTAACGGTAGAGGACTAAAACAGAGAAGAACAAGAAGAGCCGCCGCCATCTTGTCGTCCACAGCCCGTGTGGCCCAACAAACAAACACACACACACACACACACACACACACACACACACACACACACACATTTCTCTTGTTTTGTTTCGTTTGCCTCAAGCACCTCCACGCACGCACAGTCGCCTTCCAAACGACAACGACAGCAATAATCACCACTGTTAAACGAGCGTGTCGACACACCGCCCTCCACTCCCGCGCGCCCCATACAAACGAAACAGCTGATGCGGCCGCCTATGGGCACGCCTTGCCTCGGCAACTCCAACGCCGCCGCAAACACACAGCCAAAACCACGCAAATATTCACCGCCTCTCGCACAACAACAACAACACACAGCCCGGCGTCTCCATCGATCGATAAACAAAACAAACACACAACGCCCTCTCTCGCGCGCACACACACACACACAGCCACAAGACCCGCTTCCTTTCCTTTCTCCCAGTCACGTCACGTCAGTCAAACGCAAACGAAATGAAATGAAGAATGAAAGAAAGAAGGCAGGCAGGCAGGCAGGCAGGCAGGCAGGCAGGCAACACACGCAGCAACAACACAGACTCTTTCGCACTTTTCAATTTCCGAACAGTGTGGTGGCCCTGAAAAGGGCCGTTTTCGTCTCTCCCACGGCCGCGGGAAGGCCATCGCGGCACAGCACACCGGCTGCGACGCGCCTAACCGCCGAAACCGTACAGGGTGCGCCCCTGCCTCTTCAGGGCGTACACCACGTCCATCGCCGTCACAGTCTTGCGCTTGGCGTGCTCAGTGTACGTCACCGCGTCGCGGATCACGTTCTCCAGGAACACCTTCAGCACTCCGCGGGTCTCCTCGTAGATCAGACCAGAGATGCGCTTCACGCCGCCCCTGCGAGCCAGGCGGCGGATCGCGGGCTTCGTGATGCCCTGGATGTTGTCGCGCAACACCTTGCGGTGCCGCTTGGCGCCACCCTTGCCGAGCCCCTTTCCTCCCTTGCCGCGGCCAGTCATCTCTTCTAAATCCTCAAAAAAGCTCAAGGCAAGCAAAACGTCTGCTGCAGCGGCTGGCTCCTCACCCGGCGCTAGCGAGTCGGCTACGGTCTGCGCCCGGCGCACGCGCCAGCCCCCCTATATAGACTCTGGCCCGCCCTCCCCCCACCACGCGCAACCGAGGGCATATAAGCGCACCACGGTGGCTGGCGCGCGCATACCGAGTTAGTATTCGCTGCTCGACTCGCTGCGACACATTGCTACTGTCCCCGCGCACGTCACGCTATGGCTGTACAGCAGTTTGCCGCCGCACTCGAAGTTCTCCTCCACGCGTTGGGGTTCACCGGCCGCCGCCCACGTCCGCCACGGCGCAGGCGAACGCAGCAGCATCGGATGGGCCTCCAGTGCTACAATTGCCAGCAACTGGGGCATGCCGCGCGGGAGTGCACGAACGCCGTCGCGTGCTTGAAGTGCGCGGCGGCTCACGACACTCGCCGCTGTACGAAGCCTCGAGGTTCGGCCAGCAGGTGCGTGAACTGTGGCGGGTCGCACGCCGCAAATTCGCGTAGCTGCGGCTACCTCCGGGAGTTTCGCCGTCTGTCCGCCGCACCATGTCCTGTTGCGGCGTCCACGGCCACGTCGGCCGCCCCGCCCCCCCGCTCCGGCGTGGGGTGCGAGCCGCGCCGTCTTGAAGCCGCCACCGACCACGCTATGGCCGGCTTCCAAGCCGCCTTTGCGGCCGAACGGGCCGCGCTGCAAGAAGAGCTCACGGCCGTTCATCGCCAGCTCCAGCAGCTGCGCGATGAGCTGCGAGCCGTCAAGAAGACGTCGGCGGTTTCCGCCGCCGCCCCCCCCGTGCCCCGGCCGGCGGGGGTCGATGCGGCCACGCAGGCGACCGCCGACCCGTCCCCTGCCGCGACGCAAGTGGTTGCGCCTATGGACACCGAAGATGTGCCGCCGCAGCCGTCCCACTCAGTTCCGACGCCTGCCGGCCACCGCGCTGTGACAATGACCGACTCCTCCCCTGTGGAGCAGCCGCTCATCAAGAGGTTGCAGCGCCCCAAGAAGTCGTCGGCGGTTCCCGCCGACGCCCCTCCCGTGCGTCGGCCGGTGGGGGTTGATGCGGCCGCACAGTCGACCGCCGCTCCGTCCCCTGCCGCGCCGCCAGTGGATGCGCCTATGGCCACCGACGATGTGCCGCCTCCGTCGTCCAACTCAGTTCCGACGTCTGCAGATCAGCGTGCTGTGGCAACAACCGACTCCTCCAAGGTAGGGCAGTCCATCGTCCAGAGGTTGCGGCAACCCCGCTTTCCCACTGGACACGAGTTGCAGCCTTTCCTTCAGGGCCTAGTGAAATCGCTCCTGGACGGGTCATACCCCTTCTTTGCCCACCCATACCCCTACTCTCTGTCACGTGTTCGGCCTCCCCTCCCCCATCGCCCCAATCGCTTTACCCAGTATCAGCTCAGGTGGCTCAATTTCTTGACCAAGAAGGAGTTACTCCTCATTGACAAACATCCCATCTTCTCGACCGATGACTGGCAACTATTGGCCGAACATTCGGAACTCCATGTGACGGGCCGTCTCCCCGCCGCCTATCTCCAGTACTCCAGCTAGCCATGCAGTGCGAGGTCATCATCCTCATCCATCAGCGTGAGTCATTCTCCCCTCCGGCCAGCCATTTCGGCCGTTCGTTTTCCGCCTCTCTAACTATTCCTCTGCCTATTCTTTCGTCTTTCGCAAAAAAAAAAAAAAAAAAAAAAAAAAAAAAAAAAAAAAAAAAAAAAAAAAAAAAAAAAAAAAAAAAAAAAAAAAAGCAACATGCACACCGCCATGCCCATCTCATCTGCCAGGACTCCACTCACCACTCCGCCATGAGGAAGGCGAAGCGCTCCCGCGCTAAAACTTCCGTATCAAGCCGAGGGTCAACCCTCACCAGTGCAGCGAAGGCGAAGGCGAAGGCGAAGGCTGGCGCGCGCGATACCGAGTTAGTATTCGCTGCTCGACTCGCTGCGACACATTGCTACTGTCACCGCGCACGTCACGCTATGGCTGTACAGCAGTTTGCCGCCGCACTCGAAGTTCTCCTCCACGCGTTGGGGTTCACCGGCCGCCGCCCACGTCCGCCACGGCGCAGGCGAACGCAGCAGCATCGGATGGGCCTCCAGTGCTACAATTGCCAGCAACTGGGGCATGCCGCGCGGGAGTGCACGAACGCCGTCGCGTGCTTGAAGTGCGCGGCGGCTCACGACACTCGCCGCTGTACGAAGCCTCGTGGTTCGGCCAGCAGGTGCGTGAACTGTGGCGGGTCGCACGCCGCAAATTCGCGTAGCTGCGGCTACCTTCGGGAGTTTCGCCGTCTGTCCGCCGCACCACGTCCTGCGGCGGCGTCCACGACCACGTCGGCCGCCCCGCCCCCCCGCTCCGGCGTGGGGTGCGAGCCGCGCCGTCTTGAAGCCGCTACCGACCACGCTATGGCCGGCTTCCAAGCCGCCTTTGCGGCCGAACGGGCCGCGCTGCAAGAAGAACTCACGGCCGTCCATCGCCAGCTCCAGCAGCTGCGCGATGAGCTGCGCACCATCAAGAAGATGTCGGCGGTTTCCGCCGCCACCCCCCCCGTGCCACGGCCGGCGGGGGTCGATGCGGCCACGCCGGCAACCGCCGCCCCGTCCCCTGCCGCGACGCAAGTGGTTGCGCCTATGGACACCGACGATGTGCCGCCGCCGCCGTCCCACTCTGTTCCGACGTCTGCCGGCCACCGTGCTGCGACACCGAACGACTCCTCCCCTGTGGAGCAGTCGCTCATCAAGAGGATGCAGCGCCCCACGAAGACGTCGGCGGTTCCCGCTGCCGCCCCCGCCGTGAGTCGTCCGGTGAGGGTCGACGCGACGACGCAGACAACCGCTGCTCCCCCTCCCGCAGCAATGCAGGAGGTGGCGCCCATGGAAGTAGAGGATGTGCCGCCGGGACTGCCCCCCACCAGGGTGGCAGCCGCCAGGAAGAGCACCAAGGCGCCTCCCGACTACACGCCAGCCGGGAAGTCAAGGCAGAAGAGGAGGGTTAGCCTCCCATTCCCCGACGCGAACAACGTCCAGGTCATCCTTAAGGACGTCGCCGCGGCTCTGAAGCACGGGTCCTACCAATATTCCGACCAGCCATATCCCTTCACGCCGCCAGACCAGCCCGTACCTCCCCTCCCCCATCGACCGCTCAACCTTCGGACGTATAAATACCGCGACGCGTTATTTGAAGCGCTCACGAGGAAAGAACTAGCCGCTATCAACTCACATCCCATTTTCACGCAGTCTCAATGGGACGATTTAGTCGATATCATCGACGTATGGGCCAAGGAAGAGTACCGGTCTGGCAGGAAGAAGATCCCTCTTGAAGAACAGTTAGCCATGGCAGGATTTGTATAACCAGCGACGGTTCCATAACGCAAATTGTGCGAGGCCATTACCATTGACGCAACACCCACCGGCCAGTCACTTAGGCCTTTCGTTTTCCACTTCTCTCACTGTCCCTCTCACTATCCTTTCATCTTTCTTTTATTTATATAAAAAAAAAAAAAAAACAAAAAAAAAAAAAAACCCAGCACAAGTCAAGCGGAAGAAACACCCGCCCTGTTCTCCCGTAGCATCGCCCCGCCATTTCAGAAGGAGAAGCGCGTACGCGCTAGAACTTCGTTTCCGGAAGAGGGTCCATCCCTCAGCAATGTGCGAAGTGAAGTGAAGTGAAGGCTGGCGCGCGAGTTAGTATTCGCTGCTCGACTCGCTGCGACACATTGCTACTGTCACCGCGCACGTCACGCTATGGCTGTACAGCAGTTTGCCGCCGCACTCGAAGTTCTCCTCCACGCGTTGGGGTTCACCGGCCGCCGCCCACGTCCGCCACGGCGCAGGCGAACGCAGCAGCATCGGATGGGCCTCCAGTGCTACAATTGCCAGCAACTGGGGCATGCCGCGCGGGAGTGCACGAACGCCGTCGCGTGCTTGAAGTGCGCGGCGGCTCACGACACTCGCCGCTGTACGAAGCCTCGTGGTTCGGCCAGCAGGTGCGTGAACTGTGGCGGGTCGCACGCCGCAAATTCGCGTAGCTGCGGCTACCTTCGGGAGTTTCGCCGTCTGTCCGCCGCACCACGTCCTGCGGCGGCGTCCACGACCACGTCGGCCGCCCCGCCCCCCCGCTCCGGCGTGGGGTGCGAGCCGCGCCGTCTTGAAGCCGCTACCGACCACGCTATGGCCGGCTTCCACGCCGCCTTTGCGGCCGAACGGGCCGCGCTGAAAGAAGAGCTCACGGCCGTCCATCGCCAGCTCCAGCAGCTGCGCGATGAGCTGCGAGCCGTCAAGAAGACGTCGGCGGTTTCCGCCGCCGCCCCCCCCGTGCCCCGGCCGGCGGGGGTCGATGCGGCCACGCAGGCACCTGCCGACCCGTCCCCTGCCGCGACGCAAGTGGTTGCGCCTATGGACACCGAAGATGTGCCGCCGCAGCCGTCCCACTCAGTTCCGACGCCTGCCAGCCACCGTGCTGTGACAATGACCGACTCCTCCCCTGTGGAGCAGCCGCTCATCAGGAGGTTGCAGCGCCCCAAGAAGACGTCGGCGGTTCCCGCCGACGCCCCGCCCGTGCGTCGGCCGGTGGGGGTTGATGCGGCCGCACAGTCGACCGCCGCTCCGTCCCCTGCCGCGCCGCAAGTGATTGCGCCTATGGACACCGCCGATGTGCCGCCTACGTCGTCCAACTCAGTTCCGACGTCTGCAGGTCAGCGTGCTGTGGCAACAACCGACTCCTCCAAGGTAGGGCAGTCCATCGTCCAGAGGTTGCGGCAACCCCGCTTTCCCGCTGGACACGAGTTGCAGCCTTTCCTTCAGGGCCTCGTGAAATCGCTCCAGGACGGGTCTTACCCCTTCTTTGCCCACCCATACCCCTACTCTCTGTCACGTGTTCGGCCTCCCCTCCCCCATCGCCCCAATCGCTTTACCCAGTATCAGCTCAGGTGGCTCAATTTCTTGACCAAGAAGGAGTTACTCCTCATTGACAAACATCCCATCTTCTCGAACGATGAGTGGCAACTATTGGCCGAACATTCGGAACTCCATGTGACGGGCCGTCTCCCCGCCGCCTATCTCCAGTACTCCAGCTAGCCATGCAGTGCGAGGTCATCATCATCATCCGTCAGCGTGAGTCATTCTCCCCTCCGGCCAGCCATTTCGGCCGTTCGTTTTCCGCCTCTCTAACTATTCCTCTGCCTATTCTTTCGTCTTTCGGAAAAAAAAACAAAAAAAAAAAAAAAAAAAAAAAAAAACAAAAAAAAAAAAAAAAAAAAAAAGCAACATGCACACCGTCATGCCCCTCTCATCTGCCAGGACTCCACTCGCCACACCGCCATGAGGAAGGCGAAGCGCTCCCGCGCTAAAACTTCCGTCTCAAGTCGAGGGTTCACCCTCCCCAGTGCAGCGACAGCGACAGCGACAGCGGCTGGCGCGCGCCCGTGTCGTCAAGGCAGCACCCGACGCAGCACCTCGCCTCCACGCCGCTCCGCTACCGCTACCGCTATGGCCCGCACAAAGCAAACGGCCCGCAAGTCCACCGGCGGAAAGGCGCCGCGCAAACAGCTCGCCACCAAGGCGGCGAGGAAGAGCGCGCCCGCCACCGGCGGCGTCAAGAAGCCCCACCGCTACAGGCCGGGCACCGTCGCCCTGCGAGAAATCAGGCGCTACCAGAAGAGCACAGAGCTGCTCATCCGCAAGCTGCCATTCCAGCGCCTAGTGCGCGAGATCGCCCAGGACTTCAAGACCGACCTGCGCTTCCAGAGCTCCGCGGTCATGGCCCTGCAGGAGGCCAGCGAGGCCTACCTCGTCGGCCTCTTCGAAGACACCAACCTGTGCGCAATCCACGCCAAGCGCGTCACCATCATGCCCAAGGACATCCAGCTCGCGCGCCGCATCCGCGGCGAGCGCGCCTAAACACCGCGCCAGCCGCTGGGCACCGCCCACGCACGCAACAAACAAAACGGCCCTTTTCAGGGCCACTAACATCACTCCGTCGCGAGCAAACTTTGTCGGTCGCCTCTCGCCCCACAACCACAGAACGAAAGACAAAACACCACTTCCACTTCCCGTCCGTCCGCCACAGCCGCTCTCCTCTGCCAGCTTGCTGGCGCGCGCAACAATCAACATCATCCCTCCCCGGCGCGGCGCTCAAAGCGCACAATACCCATCGGCCGACGCCGTCAACCACACGGCCGGCCGACGCTTCGTTTCGAAAAGAAAAAAAAAAAAAAACAAAAACAAACAAAAAGCCAGGCACGTCCAACGCCACCGACCCTTTCCACATCTCAACGTCCCCCGCCCCCGTTGCAAGAACAAACACACACACACAAAAGACAAGACACATCCGAGAAGACGGCAGGCAGGCAAACCAAAGTATTCAAACAACATGACACAAAACCAACCGTCGGCCGGCCGCGACCAAAAAAAAAAACGGCGACAATCAACCGCAACGACAAAACCGCTACCGCCGCCCGCACCCGCCACCGACCCCCCCGCAATCCAACCACCACGGCACGCAAACAGTGTCCACACACGGGCATACAGGAAACGCCAGACGACACAACCACACCGCAACACAAACACGACAATCAAAACCTTCCCGACGTGCTTTGATGGCCCTGAGAAGGGCCGTTTTGGGCCGCGCGTCTGTTGCGCGCCACTAGACGACGGGGACGGGGGGTGCGGACGACGGAGTCAACCGCCAACCCTTCCTTTCCCATTCCTCTCTTCTTCTCCTCTACTTCTTCTTCTTGGGCGAAGCCTTCGCCTTAGACGGCGTCGTCGCCTTCTTCGGGCGCGGCGCCTTCGGCTTCTTCGTCGGAACCTTGGCGGCCTTCTTCGCCTTCGACGGCGACTTGGCCTTGGCCGGCTTGGCAGCAGCCGCCTTCTTCGCACCGGCGGGAGCGGCCGACGCCGCAGACGCCTTCTTGGCGGCGCCCGCCTTCCGACCAGTCGCCGCCTTCACGCCACCAGCCTTCTTTGCGCCGGCCGCACGGGCGCCCTTCTTCTCCTTGCTGGCCGGAGCGGCGCGCTTCTTCTTGGCACCGCCGGCCCGAGCCTTGCCGCCCTCAGCCGCCCCGCCGCCGGCGCCGGCAAGCTTGAAAGAGCCGGACGCGCCCTTCCCCTTCGTCTGCACCAGCTCGCCCGCCACCACGGCCGACTTGAGGTACTTCTTGATAAACGGCGCCAGCTTCTCCGCGTCCAGCTTGTAGTGCGCGGCAATGTACTTCTTGATCGCCTGCAGCGACGATCCGCCGCGCTCCTTCAGACT
Organism: Schistocerca cancellata; assembly: GCF_023864275.1. Lineage (NCBI taxonomy): Eukaryota > Metazoa > Arthropoda > Insecta > Orthoptera > Acrididae > Schistocerca > Schistocerca cancellata. The sequence goes on along the minus strand of NW_026047140.1, from coordinate 336,077 downwards.
CTTGATGGCGGCCGTCACCATCTCAGAGGTGCGCGGGTGCGCAGGCTTGGCGCGCGGCTTCTTCGCAGACGACGCAGACTTTGCCTTCTTCGTAGTGCCGGTGGCGGCGGGTGCCGCAGCAGTCTCGTTCGTAGCCGCCTGATCTGCCATTTCGACGACGCGCGTTAACACACAACACAGCGAGCAGCGAGAGCGAGAGGAGACACGCAGCGAGCGGAGCGCACAGCAGAGGAATAGCCGCCTCGCGCCACAGGCCCAGCCAGTGTCGCGGGCGGGCGCGGACGGCCGAGAGAGCGGCCGCCACTCTGCGCGCCGCCGCGCCGCGCCTCCCGCGCTTGAAGCATTCAACAAGAAGGAATTCTGCGGCGCCGTACTGCTGGACGTCACCAAAGCTTTTGATACCGTCTGGCACAAAGGCCTCATCTGGAAACTTAACAGACTACAATTTCCGAAGCCATACATTCGTCTCATAGCATCATACCTGAAGAATCGCACGTTCGCTGTCCGGGTTGACAACTCACTGTCAACAAATCGCCCTATAAACGCCGGAGTGCCGCAAGGATCTGTCCTTGGGCCAGTCCTGTACTCAATCTTCACCTCTGACATCCCATCGCAGCCGAGGGTGGAAAAGGCCATCTACGCAGACGACACAATGATCTTCACGCGAAGCAGATGGAGAGAAGTCCTCGTGCCTCGCCTTCAGAGCTCTCTTAACGCCCTTGAGCAATGGGCTGCCAAGTGGCGCATCAGTTTCAACCCTGCCAAGACCCAAGCCGTCATTTTCACGCGACGTAAGACCATGCCTGCACGCCATCTCAGACTTTACGACGTAGAACTACCGTGGGACACCTCCGCCAAATACCTGGGAGTCATCTTGGACAAACGACTGACGTGGAAACTCCACATAGAAGACGTAAGAGCGAAAGTAAACCAGAGAATTGGGGCTTTATACCCCCTTATCAACGAAGACTCGGACCTCTCAATAGAAAATGGAATTTTAATCTTCAGAATGTACATCAGGCCACTCATGGATTACGCCGCCGAAGTTTGGGGAGGTGCAGCAAAAACGCATATCCAGCGACTCCAGTCTCTCCAAAACAAAATTCTCCGACGCATCTTTCACGTCCATTCACAGTTTCCGCACCGCTATCTCCAAGAAGCTGCAGAAGAACCTGAAGTAATGCAACGACACCAAGACCTGGCAAGAAGATTTTACAGCAAGACACAAGAAGCAGACAACCCACTCATAAGAGCATTAGGCGCACCGCAAAATCCGCGAGATAAATACAAGAGACCTATAGCACTACTGGACCGATAAAAACGACGCAACAACAAGACGAACAAATACAGCTGTGAAATGCTCAGAAGAAACGAAACATTGACGAAAACTCCGTAACGCCTTAATGCAAAGAAGTTCAACCCCCGTCCCACACACACACAAGATACACACAAAATAAAGAAGCACAGACCCCACACGCCAACCCCAGAAGAAGCAGGCAATGCTTAAAAAGTAAATCCTGCGCCACATAGCTAATAAGTAGCCATAAGAAGGTGGACGGAGCGCTTGCTACCGCCCAACGTCCGACAGCCTGTGCGGAGCAGCCCCACACCTGCGCCACAACCACCCGCGCCTTTCAAACCACCGAGGATGGGGCTACACACAGCCACACCACAGCCGCCAACCAGTCGCCACGGCAGCGCCGCAAACCACGGCCAAACTGCAGCCACCGCGCGCTACAGCCTGGGTCGGCCCGCCGAGAATCGCCGCCCACGCCCAAATGCCGCCCCCACAGCCCCAGCCGGCGACCGGCCACAATGGCCAAACCTTCGGCAAAAGCCCCACACCGTCGCCGCGGCAGCCCGGCCAGCGCGGCCGGCGCCACAGCCACACAAGCGGAGGCGTGCGGCGATGACGGCCGTGCAAACGCACCTCCGCCGCCCCATCGCCCTCCCACCGTTTCCCGATCGGCCCGCAGCCGTCGGGCCACGTCCTCCTCCTCTCGCCCGCCAACATTCACAGCCCTTTCGTTCGTTTCCCAACAATTTCAATTGTGCCCGCCGCAAAAAACGGGCGCCGCCTGCAAAGCAACATGCTCCGCCGGAGCGCCCCTCGCCGCTTACGAGCCAACCCCTCGCCCGAGGCAAACCCGAAATCCGCAACTACAGACCAACCCAATCTGCCGTCAGCACACACGACAGCCAACATCACGCGTTACGAGTTAGACATTAGGTTCACACGTCTCGGTTAGGTTCGGTGGACGTGGGTTAGGTTAAGGGCACTTGGGTTAGGTTACGCATTCAAAACACACGTCAGGCGTCAGAGGTTACGTTAGGTTAGGTTAGGTTAAGGCCACTTGGGTTAGGTTAAGCGTCAAACTTAGGTTAAGCATTCAAACACACGTCGGGCGTCAGAGGTTAGGTTAGGTTAGGTTAGGTTAAGGCCACTTGGGTTAGGTTAAGCCTCAAAACTTAGGTTAAGCATTCAAACACACGTCGGGCGTCAGGTGGCCGCAGCAGCCGCACCTACCTACCCACCCACCTCACGGCCGGACAGCTTGGCTTACTTGGCGCTGAGGCTGACCTCACCGCACCTCACCTCACCTCGCGCTACGCAACGCTACAGGTTCGGTTCGGTTCGCTCAGCTTAGGCTTAGAGCTTAAGCGCCGAGGTCGGATTACGACGTTGGTTCACCTTCGGGCGCCACACTTTGGGTGTAAAGGTCGCGTCGGGTCGTCGGCACGCCGCAAAAACAAAAGCGAAGCCACAGACAACGCCGACAAACGGGCAGCACGGCCACGACCAGATACCGAGCGCGAACGAGACACACGGACCACCCACCGGCCAAAGGGCACCAAACAACAAACCAGAGAGCACCACGTGTCGACCAGAGCAACCCGCCGCTCACGCGACGTGGCTGGCTGGCACCGAAGGGCCGCCGCAACTGCGCTTTCCGCGCCGGGCCGGATGCACGTGCGGCAACACCACCACCGCACACAGCCGCTGTTCAACGTCAACCAACAACACGCCGCGGTCGCAGCCTCAACGCCAGCACACGTTTGCACCACCATTCACACGCACCGCACAAACAGCTGTCGCCGACAACACAAACACACCGCAACGACGCCGCCGCCTCTACTTGTGCCGGCCACCCACCCCACCGACGGCGCACCTGTCGCCGGCCGGCAGTCGACACGGGAAACGCACACCGCCACTTCGCTCGCGCGCACGCCACCAACCAGTCGTCGTCTCCAAAACAACAAACAAACATAGGGCAGGCAACAAATCGCCTCGCACGAACCGTCCACAAAACTATCAAAGCACAGCCTCTGGCTAACGGCCACGACGCAGCGGCACGCTGCTCCTTTCCCCGCCCCACTCGATTCACGAAGGCACGCGACACCGCCAACGACGGCCTCGCTTCCCGCAACCGACACCTTTCCGCCACTACGCACAGCCGCACCCGACGCCCGTGGCAACGACACAACTACTGCACTATCCACCGCCGCCTCCCCCTTCCCGTCGTACACACACACACAGCCAGCCAGCCAGCCAAAACCACACCAACGACCCAAACATGCACGTGCAACGGCACACCCCAACCAGTCAACGTCGACAACCACACGCACGGCTCGAAACCGGCGCCCTTCCACGTTGCCATCAAGCTACACACAAGACACAAGGGACCAACAACAGCAAGCCTGCCCGCCCGCCCGCCCGCCCCACTCTCACGCCGCAAAAAAGCACACCGAAACCGCCAAACGCACATTCCCATCGCACCGACACCGACCGGCTCGCTACCACCACACCTCTCGGCAGCCGTTTCGCAAACATGACACGGCGCGACATGACATCACGACCAACTCAACTCTCCTCTCCCGACGCCTTCGGCCGGAGCACAACGCCGCCAATTCGCCACACACACACAGTCACACAGTCGACAGGCGCCCGCCCGCCCTCCCTCCCTGCACGACGCCGCGCAGCAAAGGCGCCCGCAAACACATACCTCTCCTCTCTCTCGGCCGCCCGACGCGCCAACCGCCACACCGCCAGCCACTCGCAATTGTGCACTGCCGCCAGCCACACGTCCAACACGCCGCGCCGCCTCCGGCCACCCGCCAGGGGGCGCTCACGTCCGCGACAACAGCGCGGCCCGCCGGGCCAAACCGAACCGAGCCGCCCGCCGCTGCTCTGCACATCTTCCTGCGCGCATCAACAAAACGAGGCAAGCGAGCACACCCCGTCACAACGCCACATCACGCAAATGCCGTGCCGACCTCTTGTGTCTACCGCCTAAATTGCACTCACTCACCAGCCGCCCCTTCTTCTTCCTACCTATCTATCTATCTATCTATCTGTGCGTCTGTGTCGGTCCGCGCGTGACGCCTCTCAACATCCGCCGTCGCCGTCCCCGTCCCCGTTTCCGCCCCAATGCCATCGTCGCGCCGCCTCCTCCTCCGCCCCTGTCCGGCCCGCACCACACCATACACCGCTGCTTGTCCCGGCCGTTGCCACCAAAGGCGCCTACCGCAAACGCGCCACGCCGCAGCCCCCGTGCGTGCATCTCCGTGCCGACGCTGCCTCTCTGCCCTCCCGCACGCACTCGACCGACCGACCGACATGCACTGCGTCGACGGCCTCGACAACACAGTCTCTGGCTCCGCACTGCGTCTTCCGGTACGCGCGCTGAAACACGTATGTACTCATTACCAGCGATGGCGAGGCACGACACAATCTCTGACCAGAGCGTTTCTTATCGTCGCTAGTCTGCGCCACACGACACTAGTAGCACGTAGCGGGTCGGCAGGAACAGTTGTCATCTATATGTGGCGGGTCGGGAGAGGTAGTAGTCAGTCGACAGTATCAGCGAGTGGACGGTTGTACTGAGCGGGCGGCGGCGTGCTCTTCTCGCGACTCTGGTCTCCGTTCGGGACGATGCATATTGTTATTACAGGTAAGGTAATGAAGCTGCATTGCGCAAATCTAATACTGTATGTCAATTGTAACTATTTTCTTCACAACAAAATGCCCCAATAATACTTTGTTTCCAAACAAACTTTTTTAAAGTACAACCATTCATTTCCATTTAAAGAATATTTCCTACGCATTTCCTCCAACAATCAAAATTAAATGTGAGCCGGCATTCATTGCACGACGCTGTGTACAGGTATCGACAGTTAAGAGCACATATAGATGCAGTTTGTTTTTTTTCTCTTTTGTCTCTTTTTTGTTTTTGTTTTGTTTTTTTTTTTGACGTAACGATCTTTTGCTCTTCTTATTCTAATTTGTACGTACGCTGTTTGTTTAGATTTTTATATTGGTCATGCCACGTAGCGCTCCGCGTGAAAATCACTGCCTGTGCTGTGTGCAGTCTGTGGCTAGTTTGCATTGTTGTCATGAACTGCTATAGCTGGATGTGAACAGCGCGTAGCGTTGCGCAGTTAGGGGTGAGCCGCCAGCACTGGTGCATGTGCGGACAGAGATGGCGGACTTTTCAAATTACATATATTATGACTGGTGATGATATTAAGGGTAAATACATTGTTTGTTGTTCTCTATTAAACATCTTTACTTTGCTAACTATCCCTATCGGTAGTTAGTGCCCTCCGTGGTTTGGAATCTCTTATTTTAGCTGGCAGCAGTGGTGCTCGCTGTATTGCAGTAGTTCGAGTAATGAAGATTTTTGTGAGGTAAGTGATTTCCGACAGGTGTACTTTAATGTTACTCAGGGCCATTCTTTTGCAGGGATCTTTGATAGTCAGATTGCGTTGCGCTCAAAATATTGTGTGTCAGTTTAAGCACAGTTTTGTATACATTGTTGTTCAAAGGGAGACGTTTCAGAATACACAGGGCCGAAGGTCAGCCAGCGCTGCCCTTACAACGTTTAGCGGGTTTTCAATTATGTCTGTTGAGATGTTCATGGTTCATTATTTCCATTCATCATATTATCGCGAGTTTCTCATCAATCTTCGTTCGTTCATTTTCTAGGGACGTTAACAACATTCTGGCACACTTTTATCATCATTCACTCACTCACTCACTCACTTACTTACGACTATTTGTGCGGGGAGGTTACACTTGGGTCCATTTCCATTTCCATTTCCATTTCCATTCAATGTTGATAGACCTTTCTTTTTTTTGTTTTTTTTTTTTTTTTGTTGTTGTTGTTTTGTTGCTGGCAGGTTACAAAAGGCCTCACTTTATGTTGGTTGCAGCAGCGTTTTTCTCCTTCTTCTAGTGTTTTCCCCGCCCCTCCCGCATCCGTCGGTCTCACCACGTTCACTGACAGCCGCGTCTGCGGCTACACCACAACGGCCCCCTCCCGGCAACCCATTCGTTTTCTCTTCTTTTGCACAAAAACAACGCCGCACGCGCCAGCCGAGCGCAGCGCAAGCCACCCACACCGCGCCCCTCCCCGTCTTTATAGCCTCCGCGTCTTGTTTTCTTCGTTTGCCCCCTCCCATCTCCCGAATGCCATGCCATGCCAGCAGCGTTACGCGTGCCCCTCCCCTGTCCACACACTACCGCGAAACGAACAGCCTTTCCGGGCCACATGCAGGGCACGCCCACCGCCATTCCCGGACGCAATTCTCCAAACAACACACACACACACACACACACACACACAATGGCTTTGCACACGAACATAGACGGCACGGGCACTGTCGTACATTCTTCCTCAGAACCATCTCAACGAACGTTACGTTACGTTACACACACATCCGGGAAAGCAAAGCAACGCAACGCACAATTCAGCCGTCAAAGGTAACGTTCACCACGGCAGACACTTGCCGCCGCGCCGTTACACGCATTTCAGTGCGGCTACAATACACCTCCGACACGGCAACGTTCCGTTGCTCTACACTGCGTTTCTCCGTTTTGTTTGGTTTTTTTTCCGTTTTCTCTCTCTCTCTCTCTCTCTCTCTCTCTCTTCTCTCTCTATATTTTTGTTTTTTTTTTTTTTCCCCTCTGTCCTTTCCTCCACCATTCTCTCCTCACGTTCTGCCCAGACATTCGACCGATCAGAGGTTCGTTCACCTTTCGGTAACCGTTCTCAGCGCGACGGTGTACCAACGGTATGACGGTATGACGGGTGTTCAAGACGTCCGGTGTACCGCGCCGATCGACAGTTTCCCAGAGGCGACGGATCGGACCACATCACCGACATACACACAAACACGTGTACGCACATTCGCCAAAGCGACCGTCGTCTTCTAGCGTCGCGCTTACTCTACTGTACTGCACTGGACACGCGAGCATGCATCTTCAATGACGACGTCGGTGTGCGTGCGTCGTACGCACACAAGCAGACACAGTCAGTCAGACACGACTATCGAAATCAGAGTCGGGGGAAAGGTACATATCATCGTGCGTGTCGCCCGTACAATGCAATACACAGTGGTGTCTCAATGCGCGTTCACATTCAAACGTCACTCACACGCCTCCACGCTCCATTTACAGACACATTTCACCCTCGCCATATATGGCGTGCAAACCGACCCGCAAACGGCCGTCGTTACACACTGACATTCCCAACAATCGCGTTTCGTTTCCACCCGTCACGTAACTAACCGGCACCTCCATCCAAAGGGCACATCACCGATCGCACTTCCCCACCCCCCTCGCAGACAACGAGTTGTGCGCACGTGCCTCCATTCCACGTCACACCGTGGCCGTACCCCGCAACACGCGACGCGCCCCCTAAACAATCAAATTATTCATCGCATCGGCCACCCCACCCCGTCGCGTCGCAACCAAAGCGGTAGCTATTGCCGCCGTCCACCCACTCACACACAAAACAAAACAAAAACAACAACAATTCCGCCCTTCCCGCAAAGGCCATTTGGTGGCCCTGAAAAGGGCCGTTTTGCCGCTCTCGCAACGGAGGATCTCCTTCCATTCCAGAGCCACCTCCTTACTTGGAGCTCGTGTACTTGGTCACCGCCTTCGTGCCCTCGCTCACGGCGTGCTTGGCCAGCTCGCCAGGCAGCAACAGCCGCACAGCGGTCTGGATCTCGCGGGACGTGATGGTCGAGCGCTTGTTGTAGTGCGCCAGGCGAGACGCCTCGGCCGCGATGCGCTCGAAAATGTCGTTCACGAAGCTGTTCATGATGCTCATCGCCTTCGACGAGATGCCCGTGTCAGGGTGCACCTGCTTCAGCACCTTGTAGATGTAGATGGCATAGCTCTCCTTCCTCTTGCGCTTCTTCTTCTTGTCGCCCTTCGAAATGTTCTTCTGCGCCTTGCCAGCCTTCTTGGCGGCCTTCCCGCTAGTCTTGGGCGGCATCGCAAACAAACAAGAACGTACGGCAGCAACACCAGCAGCAAGCGCTCCGCTCTAGTCAGCGTCTCCCCACACAGTGGCACCCAGCGCGCCCCGCCGCCGCACCTTTACCAGCTCGCCCCGTTGCGGCCGCCGACCAATGGGCCGCGAGCGCAACCGGCCGCCGCACCCGAGAGCATAAAGGACCCCCACCCCTGGCGGCGCCGCCAAAGACCTCACCAACACGATCCTGCAGGCTGCTGAGGAGGCCACACCCCGGCAGCGGGAAGGCCCGCCTCCTCAAATACAACTCCCGGAGCACCTGCTTGCGCAAATTAGGCACAAAAACAGGGTCGCAAAAGAATGGAAAATAACAAGAAATCCGGCAACTAGGAGGCTGCTCAACCGTCTACAGAGAGAGTTGAAAGTAGCACTCAATGAGCACCGCAACCAGCAATGGTCTGCCCGCCTATCAGCCCTCAAAGTAGACGACAACAGCCTATGGCAAGCTACCAAGCAATTCACACGAACACGCGCGCGTATGCCGCCTCTGCACGGCGAGCGTGGAGGCCTTGTCTTCAGCCCTGTCGACAAGGCCAACGCGCTCGCCGACTCGTTCGAACAACAGTTTCAACCAGCAGAGGCGCAGGACGAGGACCACGAAATCATAGTCCGTCAGCAGCTTGCAGTATTCCTTGCAGCTGAAGACGACGAGAATGAACACACTCCACTTTTCGCCCCAGAAGACGTGGCAAAAGTCATTAGGTCCCTGCCCAACAAAAAGGCTCCAGGCCACGACCGGCTCACAAACCAGTTAGTTAAGAACCTCCCGCCATTGGCAATCACACACATCGCGAACGTCTTCAACGAGATTACTCGATCCCGCGAGTTTCCAGCGTGCTGGAAACACGCGGAGGTGGTCGCGATAGCTAAACCCGGTAAGGACCCATTATTCCCACAGCACTACAGACCGATTAGTCTTCTGCCCACTCTCAGTAAAATCTACGAGCGCCTCCTAGTCACACCCATTGAGCAACACATCTCCAGAGAGCAAGTCCTGCCTGATTTCCAGTTCGGATTCAGGCAGAAACACTCCGCCCCCCAACAAATCATGAGAGTCGTTGAAGCAGCCACCGAGGCCTTCAACCGCAGAAGCTACTGTGGGATAGTGCTACTTGATGTAGCCAAAGCCTTCGATTCCGTATGGCACAATGGGCTATTGTACAAACTATACACACAAGGCTTCCCCGGGACGATAGTAAAGTTACTCAAAAGCTATCTCTCGAATAGGACATTTTCCGTCAGGGTTGACAACTCCCTGTCGACAAAAAGACGCATACGTGCAGGGGTGCCCCAGGGATCGGTGCTAGGGCCTGTCCTGTACAGCCTGTACACGGCAGACACACCCACCTCACCCCTGGTGCACACTGCACAATATGCAGATGATACTGCATTTTTCACCCGCAACCCAAACAGGGATCTGGTCACAAGACGCCTCCAAAGAGTTCTAAACGCCACAGAGGAATGGTCTAAAAGGTGGCGCATCACAATTAACAGCGGCAAGACCCAGGCTATGATGATTACGCGCCGATTAGGACCGCGAGGACCTCGCAGGCGACCACCCTTAAATCTAAGATTAAACGGGCAAGAACTGCCCTGGCGCAACACCGCAAAGTATCTAGGGGTGACCCTAGATAAGAGGCTGACATGGCAGGCGCATATTGACGACGTGCGCCGCCGAGCCAGCGCCCGCCTGAGCGTACTATACCCGGTCCTTAATACTGGTAGCGGGCTAACAGCAGACCTAGGAGTACGCGTCTACTGCACCCTCATACGCCCCATAATGGAATACGCGTGCCCAGTATGGGGCTATGCGGCCAAGACACACGTACTCAAACTCCAAAGGGTACAAAACAGGGCCCTCAAACGTGCCTTACACCTCCCCTCCCGATTCCCCACAGACGACCTACACGCGTCTGCGGACGTAATACGCCTACAACAACGTTTTGTTGACCTAGCTAAAGCGTTCTACGAAACAGCTAGCAGGTCAACAAACCCCCTCATAAACTCACTGGGTCATTACGACCCCACCACCAAGCGTCACAGAACACCCAGGTCACTATTCTTTGACTGAACACACACTCGCCCTCCATCACATCACTCTCTTTCACACCCATCAATTCACCATCATCATCACCCACAAATCGCCACAGATCAGGCAGCACAAGTTAAAATAGCAAACACGCACATAACCACACAAGACATACCACAAAAGTAAAGACACAACAAAAACAACCACACATTTCCCAATCGAAGTAAATGTCTGAGGACAAAAACTTCACCTCTAGTCACCCTGAAGGTCAGGGTACAAAATGTGCGAGCGGCGTGGCGGCGCCGCCACTCCGCTGCTCGACTCGCTGCGGCTCGCACCGTCGTTCGTCTCGTCTCGTTTTTACACCACAGCGCATCGCCATGTCCGGACGCGGAAAGGGAGGCAAAGTCAAGGGCAAGTCAAAGTCCCGCTCAAGCAGGGCCGGGCTCCAGTTCCCGGTCGGCAGAATCCACCGCCTCCTGCGCAAGGGAAACTACGCCGAGCGCGTCGGCGCCGGGGCGCCCGTCTACCTCGCCGCCGTCATGGAGTACCTCGCGGCTGAGGTGCTCGAGCTGGCCGGAAACGCGGCCCGCGACAACAAGAAGACGCGCATCATCCCGCGCCACCTGCAGCTTGCCATCCGCAACGACGAGGAGCTCAACAAGCTCCTGTCGGGCGTCACCATCGCACAGGGTGGTGTCCTGCCCAACATCCAGGCCGTCCTGCTGCCAAAGAAGACCGAGAAGAAGGCCTAAACAGAGAGGCCAGGCACTCGGCACGCCGCGCTTTGCCGGCTCGCCTCGGCTCACAACAATCGGCCCTTTTCAGGGCCACCACACAAACCTACGTCCAAAGCAAAATTTCAGTCGTCCTCGCCGCGCTTTACTTTACTTTAACTTCACTTCCACAGCCGCCGCCGGCAAGAAGACCGTACCAACTGCTACGATTGCAGGGGGAGATATTCTGCGAGGTACCTCGGTGTCACGCCTGACATCCAAGTGTCACATAGGGGAACTTGGCACAAACGCTCACGCCAGGATGCAGATCCTGTACCCCTGTTCCCTCGACCCCGCAACAGGGGTAGCGATACTGGAAATATGCGCGCCCTGTATGGGGCTATGCAGCCAGATCGACGATGCATCGCCTACAGAAGGGTCCAAAGCAGAGCGCTCTACGACGGGCCTTACACGTCCCCGCGGCAGACCTGCCTAGAACCACCCACAACACGATTCCGCGCCCTGGCAGAAGCGTTCTACGCCACCGCGCGGAATTCAGAAAATGACTATTACGTCTTGACCCTTGGGCAATATGAACAGATGTGCAAGACCCGACCCGAGTCGCTACTCCAGCAGTAGCACAAACAGAACACATAATCACTCTCAACAAACAGCAACGTCCGAAAAAGCACACTACCAAAGATAAGAACAACACACAGAAAAGAGGAGCAAATGTCCACAGGCGACAATAACCTCCACCAACTCCCCCTCTAACGGTAGAGGACTAAAACAGAGAAGAACAAGAAGAGCCGCCGCCATCTTGTCGTCCACAGCCCGTGTGGCCCAACAAACAAACACACACACACACACACACACACACACACACACACACACACACACACACATTTCTCTTGTTTTGTTTCGTTTGCCTCAAGCACCTCCACGCACGCACAGTCGCCTTCCAAACGACAACGACAGCAATAATCACCACTGTTAAACGAGCGTGTCGACACACCGCCCTCCACTCCCGCGCGCCCCATACAAACGAAACAGCTGATGCGGCCGCCTATGGGCACGCCTTGCCTCGGCAACTCCAACGCCGCCGCAAACACACAGCCAAAACCACGAAATATTCACCGCCTCTCGCACAACAACAACAACACACAGCCCGGCGTCTCCATCGATCGATAAACAAAACAAACACACAACGCCCTCTCTCGCGCGCACACACACACACACAGCCACAAGACCCGCTTCCTTTCCTTTCTCCCAGTCACGTCACGTCAGTCAAACGCAAACGAAATGAAATGAAGAATGAAAGAAAGAAGGCAGGCAGGCAGGCAGGCAGGCAGGCAGGCAGGCAACACACGCAGCAACAACACAGACTCTTTCGCACTTTTCAATTTCCGAACAGTGTGGTGGCCCTGAAAAGGGCCGTTTTCGTCTCTCCCACGGCCGCGGGAAGGCCATCGCGGCACAGCACACCGGCTGCGACGCGCCTAACCGCCGAAACCGTACAGGGTGCGCCCCTGCCTCTTCAGGGCGTACACCACGTCCATCGCCGTCACAGTCTTGCGCTTGGCGTGCTCAGTGTACGTCACCGCGTCGCGGATCACGTTCTCCAGGAACACCTTCAGCACTCCGCGGGTCTCCTCGTAGATCAGACCAGAGATGCGCTTCACGCCGCCCCTGCGAGCCAGGCGGCGGATCGCGGGCTTCGTGATGCCCTGGATGTTGTCGCGCAACACCTTGCGGTGCCGCTTGGCGCCACCCTTGCCGAGCCCCTTTCCTCCCTTGCCGCGGCCAGTCATCTCTTCTAAATCCTCAAAAAAGCTCAAGGCAAGCAAAACGTCTGCTGCAGCGGCTGGCTCCTCACCCGGCGCTAGCGAGTCGGCTACGGTCTGCGCCCGGCGCACGCGCCAGCCCCCCTATATAGACTCTGGCCCGCCCTCCCCCCACCACGCGCAACCGAGGGCATATAAGCGCACCACGGTGGCTGGCGCGCGCCCGTGTCGTCAAGGCAGCACCCGACGCAGCACCTCGCCTCCACGCCGCTCCGCTACCGCTACCGCTATGGCCCGCACAAAGCAAACGGCCCGCAAGTCCACCGGCGGAAAGGCGCCGCGCAAACAGCTCGCCACCAAGGCGGCGAGGAAGAGCGCGCCCGCCACCGGCGGCGTCAAGAAGCCCCACCGCTACAGGCCGGGCACCGTCGCCCTGCGAGAAATCAGGCGCTACCAGAAGAGCACAGAGCTGCTCATCCGCAAGCTGCCATTCCAGCGCCTAGTGCGCGAGATCGCCCAGGACTTCAAGACCGACCTGCGCTTCCAGAGCTCCGCGGTCATGGCCCTGCAGGAGGCCAGCGAGGCCTACCTCGTCGGCCTCTTCGAAGACACCAACCTGTGCGCAATCCACGCCAAGCGCGTCACCATCATGCCCAAGGACATCCAGCTCGCGCGCCGCATCCGCGGCGAGCGCGCCTAAACACCGCGCCAGCCGCTGGGCACCGCCCACGCACGCAACAAACAAAACGGCCCTTTTCAGGGCCACTAACATCACTCCGTCGCGAGCAAACTTTGTCGGTCGCCTCTCGCCCCACAACCACAGAACGAAAGACAAAACACCACTTCCACTTCCCGTCCGTCCGCCACAGCCGCTCTCCTCTGCCAGCTTGCTGGCGCGCGCAACAATCAACATCATCCCTCCCCGGCGCGGCGCTCAAAGCGCACAATACCCATCGGCCGACGCCGTCAACCACACGGCCGGCCGACGCTTCGTTTCGAAAAGAAAAAAAAAAAAAAACAAAAACAAACAAAAAGCCAGGCACGTCCAACGCCACCGACCCTTTCCACATCTCAACGTCCCCCGCCCCCGTTGCAAGAACAAACACACACACACAAAAGACAAGACACATCCGAGAAGACGGCAGGCAGGCAAACCAAAGTATTCAAACAACATGACACAAAACCAACCGTCGGCCGGCCGCGACCAAAAAAAAAAAACGGCGACAATCAACCGCAACGACAAAACCGCTACCGCCGCCCGCACCCGCCACCGACCCCCCCGCAATCCAACCACCACGGCACGCAAACAGTGTCCACACACGGGCATACAGGAAACGCCAGACGACACAACCACACCGCAACACAAACACGACAATCAAAACCTTCCCGACGTGCTTTGATGGCCCTGAGAAGGGCCGTTTTGGGCCGCGCGTCTGTTGCGCGCCACTAGACGACGGGGACGGGGGGTGCGGACGACGGAGTCAACCGCCAACCCTTCCTTTCCCATTCCTCTCTTCTTCTCCTCTACTTCTTCTTCTTGGGCGAAGCCTTCGCCTTAGACGGCGTCGTCGCCTTCTTCGGGCGCGGCGCCTTCGGCTTCTTCGTCGGAACCTTGGCGGCCTTCTTCGCCTTCGACGGCGACTTGGCCTTGGCCGGCTTGGCAGCAGCCGCCTTCTTCGCACCGGCGGGAGCGGCCGACGCCGCAGACGCCTTCTTGGCGGCGCCCGCCTTCCGACCAGTCGCCGCCTTCACGCCACCAGCCTTCTTTGCGCCGGCCGCACGGGCGCCCTTCTTCTCCTTGCTGGCCGGAGCGGCGCGCTTCTTCTTGGCACCGCCGGCCCGAGCCTTGCCGCCCTCAGCCGCCCCGCCGCCGGCGCCGGCAAGCTTGAAAGAGCCGGACGCGCCCTTCCCCTTCGTCTGCACCAGCTCGCCCGCCACCACGGCCGACTTGAGGTACTTCTTGATAAACGGCGCCAGCTTCTCCGCGTCCAGCTTGTAGTGCGCGGCAATGTACTTCTTGATCGCCTGCAGCGACGATCCGCCGCGCTCCTTCAGACTCTTGATGGCGGCCGTCACCATCTCAGAGGTGCGCGGGTGCGCAGGCTTGGCGCGCGGCTTCTTCGCAGACGACGCAGACTTTGCCTTCTTCGTAGTGCCGGTGGCGGCGGGTGCCGCAGCAGTCTCGTTCGTAGCCGCCTGATCTGCCATTTCGACGACGCGCGTTAACACACAACACAGCGAGCAGCGAGAGCGAGAGGAGACACGCAGCGAGCGGAGCGCACAGCAGAGGAATAGCCGCCTCGCGCCACAGGCCCAGCCAGTGTCGCGGGCGGGCGCGGACGGCCGAGAGAGCGGCCGCCACTCTGCGCGCCGCCGCGCCGCGCCTCCCGCGCTTGCTACCGCCCAACGTCCGACAGCCTGTGCGGAGCAGCCCCACACCTGCGCCACAACCACCCGCGCCTTTCAAACCACCGAGGATGGGGCTACACACAGCCACACCACAGCCGCCAACCAGTCGCCACGGCAGCGCCGCAAACCACGGCCAAACTGCAGCCACCGCGCGCTACAGCCTGGGTCGGCCCGCCGAGAATCGCCGCCCACGCCCAAATGCCGCCCCCACAGCCCCAGCCGGCGACCGGCCACAATGGCCAAACCTTCGGCAAAAGCCCCACACCGTCGCCGCGGCAGCCCGGCCAGCGCGGCCGGCGCCACAGCCACACAAGCGGAGGCGTGCGGCGATGACGGCCGTGCAAACGCACCTCCGCCGCCCCATCGCCCTCCCACCGTTTCCCGATCGGCCCGCAGCCGTCGGGCCACGTCCTCCTCCTCTCGCCCGCCAACATTCACAGCCCTTTCGTTCGTTTCCCAACAATTTCAATTGTGCCCGCCGCAAAAAACGGGCGCCGCCTGCAAAGCAACATGCTCCGCCGGAGCGCCCCTCGCCGCTTACGAGCCAACCCCTCGCCCGAGGCAAACCCGAAATCCGCAACTACAGACCAACCCAATCTGCCGTCAGCACACACGACAGCCAACATCACGCGTTACGAGTTAGACATTAGGTTCACACGTCTCGGTTAGGTTCGGTGGACGTGGGTTAGGTTAAGGGCACTTGGGTTAGGTTACGCATTCAAAACACACGTCAGGCGTCAGAGGTTACGTTAGGTTAGGTTAGGTTAAGGCCACTTGGGTTAGGTTAAGCGTCAAACTTAGGTTAAGCATTCAAACACACGTCGGGCGTCAGAGGTTAGGTTAGGTTAGGTTAGGTTAAGGCCACTTGGGTTAGGTTAAGCCTCAAAACTTAGGTTAAGCATTCAAACACACGTCGGGCGTCAGGTGGCCGCAGCAGCCGCACCTACCTACCCACCCACCTCACGGCCGGACAGCTTGGCTTACTTGGCGCTGAGGCTGACCTCACCGCACCTCACCTCACCTCGCGCTACGCAACGCTACAGGTTCGGTTCGGTTCGCTCAGCTTAGGCTTAGAGCTTAAGCGCCGAGGTCGGATTACGACGTTGGTTCACCTTCGGGCGCCACACTTTGGGTGTAAAGGTCGCGTCGGGTCGTCGGCACGCCGCAAAAACAAAAGCGAAGCCACAGACAACGCCGACAAACGGGCAGCACGGCCACGACCAGATACCGAGCGCGAACGAGACACACGGACCACCCACCGGCCAAAGGGCACCAAACAACAAACCAGAGAGCACCACGTGTCGACCAGAGCAACCCGCCGCTCACGCGACGTGGCTGGCTGGCACCGAAGGGCCGCCGCAACTGCGCTTTCCGCGCCGGGCCGGATGCACGTGCGGCAACACCACCACCGCACACAGCCGCTGTTCAACGTCAACCAACAACACGCCGCGGTCGCAGCCTCAACGCCAGCACACGTTTGCACCACCATTCACACGCACCGCACAAACAGCTGTCGCCGACAACACAAACACACCGCAACGACGCCGCCGCCTCTACTTGTGCCGGCCACCCACCCCACCGACGGCGCACCTGTCGCCGGCCGGCAGTCGACACGGGAAACGCACACCGCCACTTCGCTCGCGCGCACGCCACCAACCAGTCGTCGTCTCCAAAACAACAAACAAACATAGGGCAGGCAACAAATCGCCTCGCACGAACCGTCCACAAAACTATCAAAGCACAGCCTCTGGCTAACGGCCACGACGCAGCGGCACGCTGCTCCTTTCCCCGCCCCACTCGATTCACGAAGGCACGCGACACCGCCAACGACGGCCTCGCTTCCCGCAACCGACACCTTTCCGCCACTACGCACAGCCGCACCCGACGCCCGTGGCAACGACACAACTACTGCACTATCCACCGCCGCCTCCCCCTTCCCGTCGTACACACACACACAGCCAGCCAGCCAGCCAAAACCACACCAACGACCCAAACATGCACGTGCAACGGCACACCCCAACCAGTCAACGTCGACAACCACACGCACGGCTCGAAACCGGCGCCCTTCCACGTTGCCATCAAGCTACACACAAGACACAAGGGACCAACAACAGCAAGCCTGCCCGCCCGCCCGCCCGCCCCACTCTCACGCCGCAAAAAAGCACACCGAAACCGCCAAACGCACATTCCCATCGCACCGACACCGACCGGCTCGCTACCACCACACCTCTCGGCAGCCGTTTCGCAAACATGACACGGCGCGACATGACATCACGACCAACTCAACTCTCCTCTCCCGACGCCTTCGGCCGGAGCACAACGCCGCCAATTCGCCACACACACACAGTCACACAGTCGACAGGCGCCCGCCCGCCCTCCCTCCCTGCACGACGCCGCGCAGCAAAGGCGCCCGCAAACACATACCTCTCCTCTCTCTCGGCCGCCCGACGCGCCAACCGCCACACCGCCAGCCACTCGCAATTGTGCACTGCCGCCAGCCACACGTCCAACACGCCGCGCCGCCTCCGGCCACCCGCCAGGGGGCGCTCACGTCCGCGACAACAGCGCGGCCCGCCGGGCCAAACCGAACCGAGCCGCCCGCCGCTGCTCTGCACATCTTCCTGCGCGCATCAACAAAACGAGGCAAGCGAGCACACCCCGTCACAACGCCACATCACGCAAATGCCGTGCCGACCTCTTGTGTCTACCGCCTAAATTGCACTCACTCACCAGCCGCCCCTTCTTCTTCCTACCTATCTATCTATCTATCTATCTGTGCGTCTGTGTCGGTCCGCGCGTGACGCCTCTCAACATCCGCCGTCGCCGTCCCCGTCCCCGTTTCCGCCCCAATGCCATCGTCGCGCCGCCTCCTCCTCCGCCCCTGTCCGGCCCGCACCACACCATACACCGCTGCTTGTCCCGGCCGTTGCCACCAAAGGCGCCTACCGCAAACGCGCCACGCCGCAGCCCCCGTGCGTGCATCTCCGTGCCGACGCTGCCTCTCTGCCCTCCCGCACGCACTCGACCGACCGACCGACATGCACTGCGTCGACGGCCTCGACAACACAGTCTCTGGCTCCGCACTGCGTCTTCCGGTACGCGCGCTGAAACACGTATGTACTCATTACCAGCGATGGCGAGGCACGACACAATCTCTGACCAGAGCGTTTCTTATCGTCGCTAGTCTGCGCCACACGACACTAGTAGCACGTAGCGGGTCGGCAGGAACAGTTGTCATCTATATGTGGCGGGTCGGGAGAGGTAGTAGTCAGTCGACAGTATCAGCGAGTGGACGGTTGTACTGAGCGGGCGGCGGCGTGCTCTTCTCGCGACTCTGGTCTCCGTTCGGGACGATGCATATTGTTATTACAGGTAAGGTAATGAAGCTGCATTGCGCAAATCTAATACTGTATGTCAATTGTAACTATTTTCTTCACAACAAAATGCCCCAATAATACTTTGTTTCCAAACAAACTTTTTTAAAGTACAACCATTCATTTCCATTTAAAGAATATTTCCTACGCATTTCCTCCAACAATCAAAATTAAATGTGAGCCGGCATTCATTGCACGACGCTGTGTACAGGTATCGACAGTTAAGAGCACATATAGATGCAGTTTGTTTTTTTTCTCTTTTGTCTCTTTTTTGTTTTTGTTTTGTTTTTTTTTTTGACGTAACGATCTTTTGCTCTTCTTATTCTAATTTGTACGTACGCTGTTTGTTTAGATTTTTATATTGGTCATGCCACGTAGCGCTCCGCGTGAAAATCACTGCCTGTGCTGTGTGCAGTCTGTGGCTAGTTTGCATTGTTGTCATGAACTGCTATAGCTGGATGTGAACAGCGCGTAGCGTTGCGCAGTTAGGGGTGAGCCGCCAGCACTGGTGCATGTGCGGACAGAGATGGCGGACTTTTCAAATTACATATATTATGACTGGTGATGATATTAAGGGTAAATACATTGTTTGTTGTTCTCTATTAAACATCTTTACTTTGCTAACTATCCCTATCGGTAGTTAGTGCCCTCCGTGGTTTGGAATCTCTTATTTTAGCTGGCAGCAGTGGTGCTCGCTGTATTGCAGTAGTTCGAGTAATGAAGATTTTTGTGAGGTAAGTGATTTCCGACAGGTGTACTTTAATGTTACTCAGGGCCATTCTTTTGCAGGGATCTTTGATAGTCAGATTGCGTTGCGCTCAAAATATTGTGTGTCAGTTTAAGCACAGTTTTGTATACATTGTTGTTCAAAGGGAGACGTTTCAGAATACACAGGGCCGAAGGTCAGCCAGCGCTGCCCTTACAACGTTTAGCGGGTTTTCAATTATGTCTGTTGAGATGTTCATGGTTCATTATTTCCATTCATCATATTATCGCGAGTTTCTCATCAATCTTCGTTCGTTCATTTTCTAGGGACGTTAACAACATTCTGGCACACTTTTATCATCATTCACTCACTCACTCACTCACTTACTTACGACTATTTGTGCGGGGAGGTTACACTTGGGTCCATTTCCATTTCCATTTCCATTCAATGTTGATAGACCTTTCTTTTTTTTGTTTTTTTTTTTTTTTTTGTTGTTGTTGTTTTGTTGCTGGCAGGTTACAAAAGGCCTCACTTTATGTTGGTTGCAGCAGCGTTTTTCTCCTTCTTCTAGTGTTTTCCCCGCCCCTCCCGCATCCGTCGGTCTCACCACGTTCACTGACAGCCGCGTCTGCGGCTACACCACAACGGCCCCCTCCCGGCAACCCATTCGTTTTCTCTTCTTTTGCACAAAAACAACGCCGCACGCGCCAGCCGAGCGCAGCGCAAGCCACCCACACCGCGCCCCTCCCCGTCTTTATAGCCTCCGCGTCTTGTTTTCTTCGTTTGCCCCCTCCCATCTCCCGAATGCCATGCCATGCCAGCAGCGTTACGCGTGCCCCTCCCCTGTCCACACACTACCGCGAAACGAACAGCCTTTCCGGGCCACATGCAGGGCACGCCCACCGCCATTCCCGGACGCAATTCTCAAAACAACACACACACACACACACACACACACACAATGGCTTTGCACACGAACATAGACGGCACGGGCACTGTCGTACATTCTTCCTCAGAACCATCTCAACGAA
Source organism: Schistocerca cancellata (assembly GCF_023864275.1). Lineage (NCBI taxonomy): Eukaryota > Metazoa > Arthropoda > Insecta > Orthoptera > Acrididae > Schistocerca > Schistocerca cancellata. The sequence goes on along the minus strand of NW_026047140.1, from coordinate 315,704 downwards.
CGTTACGTTACGTTACACACACATCCGGGAAAGCAAAGCAACGCAACGCACAATTCAGCCGTCAAAGGTAACGTTCACCACGGCAGACACTTGCCGCCGCGCCGTTACACGCATTTCAGTGCGGCTACAATACACCTCCGACACGGCAACGTTCCGTTGCTCTACACTGCGTTTCTCCGTTTTGTTTGGTTTTTTTTCCGTTTTCTCTCTCTCTCTCTCTCTCTCTCTCTCTCTCTCTCTCTCTATATTTTTGTTTTTTTTTTTTTTTTTTCCCTCTGTCCTTTCCTCCACCATTCTCTCCTCACGTTCTGCCCAGACATTCGACCGATCAGAGGTTCGTTCACCTTTCGGTAACCGTTCTCAGCGCGACGGTGTACCAACGGTATGACGGTATGACGGGTGTTCAAGACGTCCGGTGTACCGCGCCGATCGACAGTTTCCCAGAGGCGACGGATCGGACCACATCACCGACATACACACAAACACGTGTACGCACATTCGCCAAAGCGACCGTCGTCTTCTAGCGTCGCGCTTACTCTACTGTACTGCACTGGACACGCGAGCATGCATCTTCAATGACGACGTCGGTGTGCGTGCGTCGTACGCACACAAGCAGACACAGTCAGTCAGACACGACTATCGAAATCAGAGTCGGGGGAAAGGTACATATCATCGTGCGTGTCGCCCGTACAATGCAATACACAGTGGTGTCTCAATGCGCGTTCACATTCAAACGTCACTCACACGCCTCCACGCTCCATTTACAGACACATTTCACCCTCGCCATATATGGCGTGCAAACCGACCCGCAAACGGCCGTCGTTACACACTGACATTCCCAACAATCGCGTTTCGTTTCCACCCGTCACGTAACTAACCGGCACCTCCATCCAAAGGGCACATCACCGATCGCACTTCCCCACCCCCCTCGCAGACAACGAGTTGTGCGCACGTGCCTCCATTCCACGTCACACCGTGGCCGTACCCCGCAACACGCGACGCGCCCCCTAAACAATCAAATTATTCATCGCATCGGCCACCCCACCCCGTCGCGTCGCAACCAAAGCGGTAGCTATTGCCGCCGTCCACCCACTCACACACAAAACAAAACAAAAACAACAACAATTCCGCCCTTCCCGCAAAGGCCATTTGGTGGCCCTGAAAAGGGCCGTTTTGCCGCTCTCGCAACGGAGGATCTCCTTCCATTCCAGAGCCACCTCCTTACTTGGAGCTCGTGTACTTGGTCACCGCCTTCGTGCCCTCGCTCACGGCGTGCTTGGCCAGCTCGCCAGGCAGCAACAGCCGCACAGCGGTCTGGATCTCGCGGGACGTGATGGTCGAGCGCTTGTTGTAGTGCGCCAGGCGAGACGCCTCGGCCGCGATGCGCTCGAAAATGTCGTTCACGAAGCTGTTCATGATGCTCATCGCCTTCGACGAGATGCCCGTGTCAGGGTGCACCTGCTTCAGCACCTTGTAGATGTAGATGGCATAGCTCTCCTTCCTCTTGCGCTTCTTCTTCTTGTCGCCCTTCGAAATGTTCTTCTGCGCCTTGCCAGCCTTCTTGGCGGCCTTCCCGCTAGTCTTGGGCGGCATCGCAAACAAACAAGAACGTACGGCAGCAACACCAGCAGCAAGCGCTCCGCTCTAGTCAGCGTCTCCCCACACAGTGGCACCCAGCGCGCCCCGCCGCCGCACCTTTACCAGCTCGCCCCGTTGCGGCCGCCGACCAATGGGCCGCGAGCGCAACCGGCCGCCGCACCCGAGAGCATAAAGGATCTTCCAGATCCAGAAACGCACTCATCCACTCCCTAGGTCGGTATGACATGTCCCGCGATAAGCACAAGCGCCCTATGACGATCTTCGACGACTAAGTCGAAGAGAAAATCCCTACACCAAATCCATCATCCTGTTCCTCCCCATATAACAACAAACTTCTCGCCCACCTCAGGCAAGTACCAGACACACTCACAACAATCATCACAAATCACAGACACCAAAAACTACAGAAAAATCACACACACACTTTCACAGGGGAGTAAAAGCCTAAAGGCTACAGACTCCCCCTCACACTTCCCCAAAGAGGGGAAAGCAAAAGATGAGAGAGAGAGAGTGGCGGCGCCGCCACTCCGCTGCTCGACTCGCTGCGGCTCGCACCGTCGTTCGTCTCGTCTCGTTTTTACACCACAGCGCATCGCCATGTCCGGACGCGGAAAGGGAGGCAAAGTCAAGGGCAAGTCAAAGTCCCGCTCAAGCAGGGCCGGGCTCCAGTTCCCGGTCGGCAGAATCCACCGCCTCCTGCGCAAGGGAAACTACGCCGAGCGCGTCGGCGCCGGGGCGCCCGTCTACCTCGCCGCCGTCATGGAGTACCTCGCGGCTGAGGTGCTCGAGCTGGCCGGAAACGCGGCCCGCGACAACAAGAAGACGCGCATCATCCCGCGCCACCTGCAGCTTGCCATCCGCAACGACGAGGAGCTCAACAAGCTCCTGTCGGGCGTCACCATCGCACAGGGTGGTGTCCTGCCCAACATCCAGGCCGTCCTGCTGCCAAAGAAGACCGAGAAGAAGGCCTAAACAGAGAGGCCAGGCACTCGGCACGCCGCGCTTTGCCGGCTCGCCTCGGCTCACAACAATCGGCCCTTTTCAGGGCCACCACACAAACCTACGTCCAAAGCAAAATTTCAGTCGTCCTCGCCGCGCTTTACTTTACTTTAACTTCACTTCCACAGCCGCCGCCGGCAAGAAGACCGTACCAACTGCTACGATTGCAGGGGGAGATATTCTGCGAGGTACCTCGGTGTCACGCCTGACATCCAAGTGTCACATAGGGGAACTTGGCACAAACGCTCACGCCAGGATGCAGATCCTGTACCCCTGTTCCCTCGACCCCGCAACAGGGGTAGCGATACTGGAAATATGCGCGCCCTGTATGGGGCTATGCAGCCAGATCGACGATGCATCGCCTACAGAAGGGTCCAAAGCAGAGCGCTCTACGACGGGCCTTACACGTCCCCGCGGCAGACCTGCCTAGAACCACCCACAACACGATTCCGCGCCCTGGCAGAAGCGTTCTACGCCACCGCGCGGAATTCAGAAAATGACTATTACGTCTTGACCCTTGGGCAATATGAACAGATGTGCAAGACCCGACCCGAGTCGCTACTCCAGCAGTAGCACAAACAGAACACATAATCACTCTCAACAAACAGCAACGTCCGAAAAAGCACACTACCAAAGATAAGAACAACACACAGAAAAGAGGAGCAAATGTCCACAGGCGACAATAACCTCCACCAACTCCCCCTCTAACGGTAGAGGACTAAAACAGAGAAGAACAAGAAGAGCCGCCGCCATCTTGTCGTCCACAGCCCGTGTGGCCCAACAAACAAACACACACACACACACACACACACACACACACACACACATTTCTCTTGTTTTGTTTCGTTTGCCTCAAGCACCTCCACGCACGCACAGTCGCCTTCCAAACGACAACGACAGCAATAATCACCACTGTTAAACGAGCGTGTCGACACACCGCCCTCCACTCCCGCGCGCCCCATACAAACGAAACAGCTGATGCGGCCGCCTATGGGCACGCCTTGCCTCGGCAACTCCAACGCCGCCGCAAACACACAGCCAAAACCACGCAAATATTCACCGCCTCTCGCACAACAACAACAACACACAGCCCGGCGTCTCCATCGATCGATAAACAAAACAAACACACAACGCCCTCTCTCGCGCGCACACACACACACACAGCCACAAGACCCGCTTCCTTTCCTTTCTCCCAGTCACGTCACGTCAGTCAAACGCAAACGAAATGAAATGAAGAATGAAAGAAAGAAGGCAGGCAGGCAGGCAGGCAGGCAGGCAGGCAGGCAGGCAACACACGCAGCAACAACACAGACTCTTTCGCACTTTTCAATTTCCGAACAGTGTGGTGGCCCTGAAAAGGGCCGTTTTCGTCTCTCCCACGGCCGCGGGAAGGCCATCGCGGCACAGCACACCGGCTGCGACGCGCCTAACCGCCGAAACCGTACAGGGTGCGCCCCTGCCTCTTCAGGGCGTACACCACGTCCATCGCCGTCACAGTCTTGCGCTTGGCGTGCTCAGTGTACGTCACCGCGTCGCGGATCACGTTCTCCAGGAACACCTTCAGCACTCCGCGGGTCTCCTCGTAGATCAGACCAGAGATGCGCTTCACGCCGCCCCTGCGAGCCAGGCGGCGGATCGCGGGCTTCGTGATGCCCTGGATGTTGTCGCGCAACACCTTGCGGTGCCGCTTGGCGCCACCCTTGCCGAGCCCCTTTCCTCCCTTGCCGCGGCCAGTCATCTCTTCTAAATCCTCAAAAAAGCTCAAGGCAAGCAAAACGTCTGCTGCAGCGGCTGGCTCCTCACCCGGCGCTAGCGAGTCGGCTACGGTCTGCGCCCGGCGCCAGCGTGGCTTCTTCGCGAAGATTCTGCAGTCTTCGACTAATACGGAGTTCACAACAAATTCATGTTTTGCCTCCTATTTAATTCTGGTGGTGTGTCTTCGAGATGTGATTGGCTTCTCGGTATTGTCCACTCTGTTTACTGCTTCAGGTACAGCCTATGCTGTAAGGAGCTGGGGCCAGCGTGTGTTGGCATTGCGCCGAAGCTTCTGCCCCAGCGTGCGAATGTTCCGATTTTCTGACTGCCGCGCCTTTTCGTAGAAACGACGGGCAACCGTCCGGATGTGCGCCTTAACCTTGCGGACCTCAGCGAGGTCGTGCAGCGGTCCGGATGGGAAGTCCCTCTGCAAGTGCAGCGCGAGGCGCAGAGCCCTGTTCTGCAAGGATTGTAGCTTCTTCAGGTGTTCGTCAGCCGCGTTCCCCCAGACGACGGCCGCGTAATCGAAGACAGGGCGGATTAGCGCCCTGTACAACGTGACGCCCAGTCGCGGAGGAAGAGTCGACGTCGGGTTGAGCAGGGGGTAGAGCTGAAGAAGTCGACCCCTTGCTTTGGTTACGACGCTCTTCACATGGGGGCCCCAGGTGAGGCGGCGATCTATGGTGACCCCAAGATACTGCGCAGTCGGTCGCCAGGTGACAGGACTGCCTCCAACGATGATTGGGGGCAGAGCGGCTGGGATGACACGACGGGTTGCAATGAAAAATTGCGTCTTAGCTCCGTTAAACTGCAGCTTCCACTTGACGGCCCAAGCAGCGAGGGTGTCGACGGCGTGCTGTAACCTCTGGCGAAGTGTGACTGCACTCATGCTGCGGGAATAGAGCGCAGTATCATCAGCGTAAAGTGCAAGGTGCACACGAGGGACCGTCGGCGTGTCGGCCGTGTACAGCGTGTACAGGATCGGCCCCAAGACCGACCCTTGTGGCACGCCTGCTCTGATGGGACGGACTGTTGACAAGCCAGTTTCTGCACGGACATGAAAAGTCCGCCCATCGAGGTATGACTGTAGCAGACGGACATGGGATCCAGGGACCCCCATTTCGAGGAGTTTGAGTAGCAGCCCGTCGTGCCAGACGCTGTCAAAAGCGCGCGAGACATCAAGGAAGACTGCGCCGAAGTATTCGCGCCTCTCCAGGGAATCGAAGGCTTCTTCCACGAGTCGGAGAAGTTGGTGCTCCGTAGAGTGGCCCTTACGGAAGCCGAACTGGACATCCGGGAGTAAAGAGTCGGCGGTGACGTGTTGTTGTAATCTCTTCAGATAGACGCGCTCGAAAACTTTCGAGATAGCAGGCAGCAGACTAATCGGGCGGTAGCTCTTCGGCTGCCGGAGATCTTTTCCCATCTTGGGAACAGCCACAATCTCAGCGTGCTTCCACTGCAGGGGAAAGTGACCTGTGCGGAAGATCTTGTTGAAGATTGCAGCAAGGTGAGTGGAGGCAACCTCAGGCAGTTGTTTCAGCATGGCAGTGGAGACGTCGTCAGGGCCTGCAGCTCTCTTTGGATTGAGAGCCTTCAGAGCCGTCGAGACTTCTTCAGGTGTAGTGGCCTCGATGTTATCATCGCCCTCCGTTGCCAGATAGCGAGGGAGCCGGTCGGCAACCATCTCTTCATGTTCGGCGGCCAGAGGATCCTCTACAGGCCGGAAGTTCTCTTCAAAAACATCGGCGAGGGCGTCAGCCTTCGCGTTGGGTTCACAGACAATTCCGTTTGCAGTTCGGAGAGGCGGCATACGCTGCGTTCGCCGTAGGAAGTATTTCGTGGTCCTCCAGGCAGACCCGTCGTCAAGCTGAAGAGTCGCCACACGGTTTGCCCACTCCTGGTTGCGGTGGTTGTCCACGGCCACCGTGATTTCGCGCCGCATACGGTTGAGTTGCCGTTTGGTGGCGGGGTTCCGTGTACGCTGCCATTCGCGGTACACTCTGTTCTTCGCTGCAATTTTTGCAAGGAGATCCGGGGGCAGCTGTCGAGATTGGTCCTGGCGCTCGCGTCTGGGCGGAGTCGCTGCTTTGACTGCGCCGAGGGTGGCGTCTGTGAAGTGGAGAAGTGAATCTTCAGCTTCAGCGTCGTCAACAGGTGGCATCCCGGCGAGGGACTCAGTCAGGGTGTTGCGAAAGTGATCCCAGTTGACTCCAGAGAGTGACACTCCACGCCTGGGTAGCTGCAGTGGGTCGAGGTCGACGTCGAAAACAACTGGCACATGGTCAGAGGAGAGGACATTCCGTGTCGATGCGAGGATCCGGTGCGGAATGCCTTTCACGACCGCGAAGTCGACGATGTCCGGTTGTCCATTAGCGGGAAAGATGGTGGGATCGTAGGGACCCACTACCACAGCGTCATGTCGATCCACGATTCGTAAGACGCGGCGGCCGTCACTGTTGGTGAGACGTGAATGCCAAGCGACGTGCTTGGAGTTATAATCTCCAGCGATGAACAGCTTGCCGCCGATGGAGAGAAGAGATTCTAAGTCGGCATCGACCCATGGATGCGACGGCGGTTTGTAGATGGCAATGAAGGTGATTGCTCCCGCTGACGTGTGCGCGACTACTCCGGTCGCCTCCAGTGTCACGAGCGGCGGCAGCTGAATCTGGTGGTGACGGATGCCATTCCGGATATAGATGGCCAAACCTCCACCGGCAGTTGGCCTGTCAGCACGGTAACAGGAGTAGTTCGGCGCTTTGACTGCAATGCCCGGTTTGAGGCGGGTTTCGCTGAGCAGACAGATGTCCACAGCTTCATCACGAAGGAATTGACGAAATTCGCCAGCTTGTGTGCGTAGACAGAGAGTGTTCCACGCGACGACCGTGAGTCCTCTAACACTGCCCATAATGAGTAGTGGAGGAGCGTCGGGTGGCTGCCGGAGCGGCAATCTTCTGTGCAGCGGTCAGGTGCTGCGTGAGGACATCGAGCAGTTTTGTAGTGCTCGCCACGAGGGCGGTGAGTTGAGTAATCAAACTCGCGATGTCCGTGGCGGAGGCGGCGGGAGCCGTATCTTCTCTGGCGCCGATGGAAGTGGCCACCTCGTCGCCATTGTACGTGGCTTCGTCTGGGGCTGCGGTTGGGCGACCCCCAGTCTTGCGCCGGCCTCCGCGGCGTTGGGGGCGTGCAGCAGACGTCGCGGGGAGGGCAGCAGAGGAGGGGCCCGGTTCCGGGTTCGACGAATTCTGCACAGGTGAAGTGGCGCAGGTTGGTAGTGGATGTCGTGCCTCGGCGTCTTCAAGAAGATCGCGGGTCGGGGAGGCTTCATTGCGGCGACGTGCTTGTGGGTCTTCATGGACGGCGTCGTCGCTGTTGGGTCGGCGGGGCGCCAGTCCCCTGGCGACAGCCGTTGCGTAAGATATTGTAGGATCAGTCCTGGCAGACTTCTTCTGTTTGGCGGCGGTCGGCTGGCCTCGCTGTCGAGCGCTGGCGCGCCTCCAAGCGTCACAGCCGCGGTAGCTGGCGACGTGAGGGCCTCCACAGAGAGCGCACGTTGGCTGCTGCTTCCGTGTGATGGGGCAGTCCTTCGCTGGGTGGGCACCAGCGCATTTCACACACTTTTCAGGCATGGAGCAATGCCGGGCAACATGGTTGATGCCCTGGCACCGGTAGCACTGGACAGGGCCTCTCTTGGCGCGCAAGTCTTCTGTGGTCACCGAGACGTTGGCCAGTCGGGTGAGCTGGTAGAGCTTCCTGTTCTCGATCGTATCCGTTGCGATGACGAGGAACAGGGGCATGTAGTCACGTGATTTGGGCTGCTTCATCTTGACCACAGTTCTGACACTGAAGTCGAGCTCTTCGAGTTCTTCTTTGATGTGATCCGGTTCCATGTTGAAGGGGAGATGTCGGATGACAATCTTCAGGACGCGGTCCGGGGTGGAGGCGTGAGTGAAGAAAGGGATCGCCCTGTCAGACGCCTCCTGCGTCACACGTCGGTAGTCGTCTGCGGAGCGCAGCGTAATCTTGTACATGTCTCTTCCGGCGACCTTCACATTGTAGACTGCCGTCGTCCAGCTATTGAGAAGCTGTTGCAGCTGCCTGAAGGTGCCTTCATATTTCAGAACGATCGGCGGTAGTGGTGCATCTCTCCTTGGCGCCGTGGAGGGGCGCGGTGGTTCCTCTGGGGCATCCTCAAGGGCTGCAAAAGTGTTGGCGGTGGATGCCGGCTCGTGGGTGGACAGCACCTTTCGTCGCGCTGTATGGCGTCGCTTCGGGCGAGTGAAGCCGTCAGCAACGTCAGCGAGCGTTTGTTTCGATCGCTTCTCTGCCGGTGAACTGCGCCCGCCGGCATGGGCTGCATCTTCTTCTCTTCTGCTTTTGCCAGTGTGCCGCCGAGGTGGTGGTGCGGCAGACGGCTCGTCTTCTTCCGACTCCGGGAGCGGAACTGCAAGCGCATCCATAGCGATATCCATCATGTCCTCATTCGTTGCGTGGTCCGTCATAAGTGGGGGGCCAGATGAGGCCGCCGACGTAGCAAGCTCCGCCGGACGGCGATCTGCCACACCCTTCGCAGTACGTAGCTCCGTTCGCTTCGACATCTCAAGCTCGAATGGCACTGCTTCCTGCTGCGCCCGGCGCACGCGCCAGCCCCCCTATATAGACTCTGGCCCGCCCTCCCCCCACCACGCGCAACCGAGGGCATATAAGCGCACCACGGTGGCTGGCGCGCGCCCGTGTCGTCAAGGCAGCACCCGACGCAGCACCTCGCCTCCACGCCGCTCCGCTACCGCTACCGCTATGGCCCGCACAAAGCAAACGGCCCGCAAGTCCACCGGCGGAAAGGCGCCGCGCAAACAGCTCGCCACCAAGGCGGCGAGGAAGAGCGCGCCCGCCACCGGCGGCGTCAAGAAGCCCCACCGCTACAGGCCGGGCACCGTCGCCCTGCGAGAAATCAGGCGCTACCAGAAGAGCACAGAGCTGCTCATCCGCAAGCTGCCATTCCAGCGCCTAGTGCGCGAGATCGCCCAGGACTTCAAGACCGACCTGCGCTTCCAGAGCTCCGCGGTCATGGCCCTGCAGGAGGCCAGCGAGGCCTACCTCGTCGGCCTCTTCGAAGACCTGTGCGCAATCCACGCCAAGCGCGTCACCATCATGCCCAAGGACATCCAGCTCGCGCGCCGCATCCGCGGCGAGCGCGCCTAAACACCGCGCCAGCCGCTGGGCACCGCCCACGCACGCAACAAACAAAACGGCCCTTTTCAGGGCCACTAACATCACTCCGTCGCGAGCAAACTTTGTCGGTCGCCTCTCGCCCCACAACCACAGAACGAAAGACAAAACACCACTTCCACTTCCCGTCCGTCCGCCACAGCCGCTCTCCTCTGCCAGCTTGCTGGCGCGCGCAACAATCAACATCATCCCTCCCCGGCGCGGCGCTCAAAGCGCACAATACCCATCGGCCGACGCCGTCAACCACACGGCCGGCCGACGCTTCGTTTCGAAAAGAAAAAAAAAAAAAAACAAAAACAAACAAAAAGCCAGGCACGTCCAACGCCACCGACCCTTTCCACATCTCAACGTCCCCCGCCCCCGTTGCAAGAACAAACACACACACACAAAAGACAAGACACATCCGAGAAGACGGCAGGCAGGCAAACCAAAGTATTCAAACAACATGACACAAAACCAACCGTCGGCCGGCCGCGACCAAAAAAAAAAACGGCGACAATCAACCGCAACGACAAAACCGCTACCGCCGCCCGCACCCGCCACCGACCCCCCCGCAATCCAACCACCACGGCACGCAAACAGTGTCCACACACGGGCATACAGGAAACGCCAGACGACACAACCACACCGCAACACAAACACGACAATCAAAACCTTCCCGACGTGCTTTGATGGCCCTGAGAAGGGCCGTTTTGGGCCGCGCGTCTGTTGCGCGCCACTAGACGACGGGGACGGGGGGTGCGGACGACGGAGTCAACCGCCAACCCTTCCTTTCCCATTCCTCTCTTCTTCTCCTCTACTTCTTCTTCTTGGGCGAAGCCTTCGCCTTAGACGGCGTCGTCGCCTTCTTCGGGCGCGGCGCCTTCGGCTTCTTCGTCGGAACCTTGGCGGCCTTCTTCGCCTTCGACGGCGACTTGGCCTTGGCCGGCTTGGCAGCAGCCGCCTTCTTCGCACCGGCGGGAGCGGCCGACGCCGCAGACGCCTTCTTGGCGGCGCCCGCCTTCCGACCAGTCGCCGCCTTCACGCCACCAGCCTTCTTTGCGCCGGCCGCACGGGCGCCCTTCTTCTCCTTGCTGGCCGGAGCGGCGCGCTTCTTCTTGGCACCGCCGGCCCGAGCCTTGCCGCCCTCAGCCGCCCCGCCGCCGGCGCCGGCAAGCTTGAAAGAGCCGGACGCGCCCTTCCCCTTCGTCTGCACCAGCTCGCCCGCCACCACGGCCGACTTGAGGTACTTCTTGATAAACGGCGCCAGCTTCTCCGCGTCCAGCTTGTAGTGCGCGGCAATGTACTTCTTGATCGCCTGCAGCGACGATCCGCCGCGCTCCTTCAGACTCTTGATGGCGGCCGTCACCATCTCAGAGGTGCGCGGGTGCGCAGGCTTGGCGCGCGGCTTCTTCGCAGACGACGCAGACTTTGCCTTCTTCGTAGTGCCGGTGGCGGCGGGTGCCGCAGCAGTCTCGTTCGTAGCCGCCTGATCTGCCATTTCGACGACGCGCGTTAACACACAACACAGCGAGCAGCGAGAGCGAGAGGAGACACGCAGCGAGCGGAGCGCACAGCAGAGGAATAGCCGCCTCGCGACGACGACGCTCGCATCATGGTGTAGTGTCCTCTAGGTTGACACTACTGTTGTGTGGGTGAAGTTCTGGTAGAATGACTCTACCCTTCCTTCATCAAGTGAGACATCATTGTCCTATCAGGATCTTCTTAGTTATAAGCTTGTGGGTGTCTAAGCTGCCCTGCTTCGTGGGCATTTGGATGGTGATGCTTGCTGCGTTTTTTTTTTTTTTTTTTTTTTTTTTTTTTTTTTTTTTTTTTTTTTTTTTTTTTTTTTTTTTTTCCGCAGCAGGTGTGGCTATGTGCTACTTGTCACGTAGCAATGTCTGTTAATCTGGCTAGGCGGCATCGTCTGCTGGCCGTCTCAGCAGGTCCGGCCAGCGGAGTGTGCGTCGCCAGTGTGGACGTTGTCCCAGGTTCCTTATAAGCGGGTTGCTGGATGTACCCGCTTTGATGTAGAAGTTTGTGGCCGCTTCTTCGAACCGCCTGCGTAGCGGTACGATGTCTGCGACCACGTGTGTGTCCTCCGTCGGGAAGTCCCTTGGGAGGTGAAGAGCTAACCTGAGAGCCCTGTTCTGCAGTTTTTGCAGCCGCTCCAGGTTCGTTTGCGCCGTGTTGCCCCACACTACCGCCGCGTATTCGAGGAGAGGTCGAATTACGGCCTTATATAGTGTGAGGCCGACGCAGGTAGGCAGCGTCGTAGTGGGGTTTAGCAGTGGGTAGAGGAGTCTTAGTCTACCCAGTGCTTTGCCCCTGATGCCCTCCACGTGTGGCCTCCATGTGAGGTGTCGGTCCAACGTGACGCCCAGGTACTTCGCAGTACCGCTCCACGGGACCGGGACGCCTCGTACCGAGACTGTGGGCGCGTCGTCCTTAACGTGTCTCGTCGCAATGACGATAGCCTGGGACTTCTCCCCGTTGTAGGCCAGGCGCCATTTTGTCGCCCAGTCAGTGAGGGCATCGGTGGCCGTCTGTAGTTTCCGCTGCAACGCCTCGACGCATCTGCTGCGGCTGTACACGGCCGTGTCGTCCGCATACAGCGCCAGGTTGACGTGGTCTGTGCGCGGTGGGTCGGCCGTGTACAAAGAGTAGAGCGTCGGCCCAACGACCGAGCCTTGAGGTACACCCGCAAGTATACGACGCTCCGTGGAGATTCCACTGTCTGCTCTGACGTGGAACGTTCTGCCCTCGAGGTAGCTCTGTAAGAGCTTCACGTGCGACACCGGGACGCCCAGGTCAAATAGTTTGAACAGGAGGCCCCGATGCCACACGGAATCGAAGGCACGCGACACGTCGAGCAGGAGAGCGCCGAAATACTCGCGTCGGTCGATGGCACCGAACGCCTCCTCTGTTAGGCGCAGCAGCTGGTGTGTCGTGGCGTGCTGACTCCTGAAGCCGAACTGTTCGTTTGGTAGGAGTTGTTCTGCCTCGATGATCGCCCGCAGGCGGACCAGATACAGGCGTTCGAATATTTTCGAGAGTGCCGGAAGCAGGCTGATTGGTCTGTAGTTTTTCGCCCTTCGGATGTCCTTCCCTGGCTTGGGGAGGGCTACTATTTCAGCATGCTTCCAGCACGATGGGAACTGTTTGCTGAGCAGCACCTGATTGAAGGTTGAGGCGAGGACGTCGGCTGCCGTGTCTGGTAGCTGCTTCAGCATTAAGTTCGTTACGTCATCTGGTCCACCTGCTTTTTTGGCATTTAGGTGACGAAGTTGCAGCTTGACTTCGTCGGCTGATATCGGCGGAATGGCGTCTTCTACCTCGTCATACTCCGCATCGAGGAAGACGGGGAGGCGTTCTTCTACCATCTGGATGTGGGCGGCGTCTATCGGGTCGTTGACCGGAGTGAAATTCGCGGCGAACGCGTCCGCTAGGGCTTCTGCCTTCGCGTTCGGCTCGCTTACGAATTCAGCTCCCACTTGCAGCGGCGGAATTCGTTGCATACGTCGTAGGTAGCCTTTTATGGCTTTCCAAGCCGAGCCGTCTTCCACGTTTAGTTGTGCCACCTTGCGCGCCCACTCCTGATTGCGGTGCGTGTCTACGTCAGCCTTGATATGACGGCACAATCTATTTAGCTCACGCTTTGTGGCACGGTTTCTTGTCCTCTGCCACTCGCGCTGTAGGCGGTTCTTTTGCACTATAGCCTCCCGGATGTGTCGTGGCAGAGGGTGTGGCCGGCAGTCGATGTTGGCGTCGTCTCTGACAGGCGTGGCCGCTGTCGCGGCGTCAACTATCGACTGCCTGATGTGTTGAAGTGCTGCGTCTGCTCCGTGTTCCGCCGCGTCCGGTGTGGTCTCGAGGGAATCGGCGACGGCGTTGCGGAACTCGTCCCAGCTGATGTCTCGGATGTCGAGACCTCTCCGCTGTCTTGGGAGAGCGTCGGCGTCGAGGTCAAATATGACCGGTACGTGGTCGGAGGACATCTTTGGCCGCGTACCGGCCGTGACGTGCAGGCGAGCGCCCTTGATGATCATGATATCCAGGATATCTGGGTGGCCCCGGTTTCGTGGATATATTGTCGGTTCGTGAGGACCGATGACGACAGCTTCGTGGCGTTCTGCGACATGGAGTAAGCGCCGCCCGCTGGTGTTGGTCGTCCTGCTGTTCCAGACCGCATGCTTCGCGTTGAAGTCTCCCCCCAGTATGATTTTTCCGGGGAGAGCCAGCAACTTGTTATAATCTCCCGGTAGGAGAGCTCCTCTAGGCGGTCTGTAGACAGCGACGAACGTTATGGCGCCGTGTGCCGTCTCCACTGATACGGCAGTCGCTTCCGTCTTTGCCAGTTCCGGTATTTGGACGCGGTGGTGTCGTAGCGTCCTCCGGACATATACTGCTGTGCCGCCTCCATGTGTTGGCCTGTCGTCCCTGTAGCATTCGTAGTTCGCTACGCCGACTCGGACGCCAGGCTTAAGCCACGTTTCGGTGACGAGACATATGTCGACGTTTTCGTCCCGTATAAGCTGCCGGAATTCGCCTGCTTGCTTCAAGAGTCCCTCGGCGTTGAAGACACAGGCTGTTAAACTCCTTAGAGCTTCAGGCATGATGGCTGCATGGGTGGATGGCGGATGCAACTTTCTGCACCACGGCCAGGAGCTCCGTCATCTGCTGCATCATTGTTTCCATGCAGCTCAGCATCCGTTCCACGCGGGCTTCGTTGGCAGCGTTGCCGCCGACAACATGGCGCGCGTCAATCGCGTTGGTCTCCGTTTGTCCACCATCTTGTCGGGCGCCGACAGTATGGCGGGGCGCCGTGGGACGCCGCCATCTTGGCTCCGGGAAGTCCTTGGGGCTCCCAAGGTTAGGCGCGGCTGCCGGTGGTTGGTCCGCTGCGCGTGCCGGCGGGGCCGAGAAGGCTCGCGCTGGTTGGTCCGCGACGCGCTGGGTCGCTGCAGGGAGGGGAGCCTGGCGCTGCAGGGGTGCAGCGGCCGGGACTACCTGCCTGCGCGGCAGCGCTGTGGGCGGGGCAACGGCGCTTTGTCCTGCAGATGGGCCAGCTGCCGTCTGGGCTGCGGTAGGTGGAGTCTGTCCGCCATTTCTCGTCGATGCGTGCGGAGCGGGGACTCCATTTTGCGGCGTCGCATTGTCTGCGACTTGGCGCGCTTTTTCGGTCGTTGCCCTGCCTCGGCGGCCGCCTCTCCTGTTGTTCCGCTTCTTCCGGGGCTGGGTACTGCGTTGGCGGGAACTCTGCCTTTGTGCTCCTTTGTCTTCGTTCCCGCGCGCGCGGTCCGCGAAGTCGAGGAGCACTGGGCAGCCACGGTAACTTGCCACGTGTTTGCCTTTGCAGAGCTTGCAGGTCGGGGTGAAATCCTTGTGTGGCACCCCTTTAAGCGCACATGACTCGGTCGAGTGTTGCTCGCCGCACTTCACGCAGTAATCTGGCATTGCACAGTACTTACTGACGTGGCCAGGTTCAAGGCAGCGGTAGCATTGTGCGTACGCCGCCTTGTTGCGCAGTTCTTCAGCTTTCACTTCCACATTGCCTATTTTTGTGAGGCTGAAAAGCTGCCTGTTATGTGTTGTGTTGCCGGCTATTACCAGCATAAGTGGGCCACGCCTGCGTGTGCGAAAAGGGCGCATTCTTACGACCTCTTCGACCACGAATCCCATGTTTTCCAGGTCCTCCTTTACTTCTGAAGGTAGGATTGTGCGTGGCAAGTGCCTAAAAACTACCTTGAGCGGCTTTGTTCTTAGGGGGCTGAACGTGTAGTGCGACCACTTCTTGTCCTGCACCAGCTGCGACACTTTTTGATAGTCCTCAGACGATGTGGTGCATATTTTGTAAAGTTCGTCACCAGTCACGCGCACTGTATAATTGTCTTTACCGATGCAAAGGCTGATGGCGTTTTGCAGCTCTCTAAAATGCTCGCTAAAGTTTATCACGATTGGAGGCGGCTTGCGACGCTGTTGCGCCTTGGGCATTTCAATGTCCTCCTCCTCCGCATCACTAAGGGCGCCGAAGCTGTTACTCACGTTTATAGGTGTGGTGTCCTTTGTGAGCACAGCCTTTGCAGTTCTCCTCGCGGTGGTGAAGCCGTCTTTGTCGGTCGTGTTGGTGCGGTCGCGCCTGCGGTTCTGCTTGGAGGGGAGCGGTGGAGTGTTGCTTTCCCTCCTGTATTTGTTGACTGTCGGTATGTCGGCAGTCAGGGCGCGTTTCCTTGAGGTGTGCTGCTTTTGCTGCTGCTGCGGTGCGTCGTGCTCCATGGTCTCCTCCTCCTCGTCGCTATCCGGAAGTGGAGTGGCCAGGGCTTGGGGTAGCATCCCCACAAGCAGCTGAAGGGCTGCGTCAGAGTCACTTGGTGTGGATGTAACACCTGGATGCGACATATCCACAGATGTCGGCGTCACGGTCGCGGTAGCACACGGCACTGGCCGCCTCGCGCCACAGGCCCAGCCAGTGTCGCGGGCGGGCGCGGACGGCCGAGAGAGCGGCCGCCACTCTGCGCGCCGCCGCGCCGCGCCTCCCGCGCTTGCTACCGCCCAACGTCCGACAGCCTGTGCGGAGCAGCCCCACACCTGCGCCACAACCACCCGCGCCTTTCAAACCACCGAGGATGGGGCTACACACAGCCACACCACAGCCGCCAACCAGTCGCCACGGCAGCGCCGCAAACCACGGCCAAACTGCAGCCACCGCGCGCTACAGCCTGGGTCGGCCCGCCGAGAATCGCCGCCCACGCCCAAATGCCGCCCCCACAGCCCCAGCCGGCGACCGGCCACAATGGCCAAACCTTCGGCAAAAGCCCCACACCGTCGCCGCGGCAGCCCGGCCAGCGCGGCCGGCGCCACAGCCACACAAGCGGAGGCGTGCGGCGATGACGGCCGTGCAAACGCACCTCCGCCGCCCCATCGCCCTCCCACCGTTTCCCGATCGGCCCGCAGCCGTCGGGCCACGTCCTCCTCCTCTCGCCCGCCAACATTCACAGCCCTTTCGTTCGTTTCCCAACAATTTCAATTGTGCCCGCCGCAAAAAACGGGCGCCGCCTGCAAAGCAACATGCTCCGCCGGAGCGCCCCTCGCCGCTTACGAGCCAACCCCTCGCCCGAGGCAAACCCGAAATCCGCAACTACAGACCAACCCAATCTGCCGTCAGCACACACGACAGCCAACATCACGCGTTACGAGTTAGACATTAGGTTCACACGTCTCGGTTAGGTTCGGTGGACGTGGGTTAGGTTAAGGGCACTTGGGTTAGGTTACGCATTCAAAACACACGTCAGGCGTCAGAGGTTACGTTAGGTTAGGTTAGGTTAAGGCCACTTGGGTTAGGTTAAGCGTCAAACTTAGGTTAAGCATTCAAACACACGTCGGGCGTCAGAGGTTAGGTTAGGTTAGGTTAGGTTAAGGCCACTTGGGTTAGGTTAAGCCTCAAAACTTAGGTTAAGCATTCAAACACACGTCGGGCGTCAGGTGGCCGCAGCAGCCGCACCTACCTACCCACCCACCTCACGGCCGGACAGCTTGGCTTACTTGGCGCTGAGGCTGACCTCACCGCACCTCACCTCACCTCGCGCTACGCAACGCTACAGGTTCGGTTCGGTTCGCTCAGCTTAGGCTTAGAGCTTAAGCGCCGAGGTCGGATTACGACGTTGGTTCACCTTCGGGCGCCACACTTTGGGTGTAAAGGTCGCGTCGGGTCGTCGGCACGCCGCAAAAACAAAAGCGAAGCCACAGACAACGCCGACAAACGGGCAGCACGGCCACGACCAGATACCGAGCGCGAACGAGACACACGGACCACCCACCGGCCAAAGGGCACCAAACAACAAACCAGAGAGCACCACGTGTCGACCAGAGCAACCCGCCGCTCACGCGACGTGGCTGGCTGGCACCGAAGGGCCGCCGCAACTGCGCTTTCCGCGCCGGGCCGGATGCACGTGCGGCAACACCACCACCGCACACAGCCGCTGTTCAACGTCAACCAACAACACGCCGCGGTCGCAGCCTCAACGCCAGCACACGTTTGCACCACCATTCACACGCACCGCACAAACAGCTGTCGCCGACAACACAAACACACCGCAACGACGCCGCCGCCTCTACTTGTGCCGGCCACCCACCCCACCGACGGCGCACCTGTCGCCGGCCGGCAGTCGACACGGGAAACGCACACCGCCACTTCGCTCGCGCGCACGCCACCAACCAGTCGTCGTCTCCAAAACAACAAACAAACATAGGGCAGGCAACAAATCGCCTCGCACGAACCGTCCACAAAACTATCAAAGCACAGCCTCTGGCTAACGGCCACGACGCAGCGGCACGCTGCTCCTTTCCCCGCCCCACTCGATTCACGAAGGCACGCGACACCGCCAACGACGGCCTCGCTTCCCGCAACCGACACCTTTCCGCCACTACGCACAGCCGCACCCGACGCCCGTGGCAACGACACAACTACTGCACTATCCACCGCCGCCTCCCCCTTCCCGTCGTACACACACACACAGCCAGCCAGCCAGCCAAAACCACACCAACGACCCAAACATGCACGTGCAACGGCACACCCCAACCAGTCAACGTCGACAACCACACGCACGGCTCGAAACCGGCGCCCTTCCACGTTGCCATCAAGCTACACACAAGACACAAGGGACCAACAACAGCAAGCCTGCCCGCCCGCCCGCCCGCCCCACTCTCACGCCGCAAAAAAGCACACCGAAACCGCCAAACGCACATTCCCATCGCACCGACACCGACCGGCTCGCTACCACCACACCTCTCGGCAGCCGTTTCGCAAACATGACACGGCGCGACATGACATCACGACCAACTCAACTCTCCTCTCCCGACGCCTTCGGCCGGAGCACAACGCCGCCAATTCGCCACACACACACAGTCACACAGTCGACAGGCGCCCGCCCGCCCTCCCTCCCTGCACGACGCCGCGCAGCAAAGGCGCCCGCAAACACATACCTCTCCTCTCTCTCGGCCGCCCGACGCGCCAACCGCCACACCGCCAGCCACTCGCAATTGTGCACTGCCGCCAGCCACACGTCCAACACGCCGCGCCGCCTCCGGCCACCCGCCAGGGGGCGCTCACGTCCGCGACAACAGCGCGGCCCGCCGGGCCAAACCGAACCGAGCCGCCCGCCGCTGCTCTGCACATCTTCCTGCGCGCATCAACAAAACGAGGCAAGCGAGCACACCCCGTCACAACGCCACATCACGCAAATGCCGTGCCGACCTCTTGTGTCTACCGCCTAAATTGCACTCACTCACCAGCCGCCCCTTCTTCTTCCTACCTATCTATCTATCTATCTATCTGTGCGTCTGTGTCGGTCCGCGCGTGACGCCTCTCAACATCCGCCGTCGCCGTCCCCGTCCCCGTTTCCGCCCCAATGCCATCGTCGCGCCGCCTCCTCCTCCGCCCCTGTCCGGCCCGCACCACACCATACACCGCTGCTTGTCCCGGCCGTTGCCACCAAAGGCGCCTACCGCAAACGCGCCACGCCGCAGCCCCCGTGCGTGCATCTCCGTGCCGACGCTGCCTCTCTGCCCTCCCGCACGCACTCGACCGACCGACCGACATGCACTGCGTCGACGGCCTCGACAACACAGTCTCTGGCTCCGCACTGCGTCTTCCGGTACGCGCGCTGAAACACGTATGTACTCATTACCAGCGATGGCGAGGCACGACACAATCTCTGACCAGAGCGTTTCTTATCGTCGCTAGTCTGCGCCACACGACACTAGTAGCACGTAGCGGGTCGGCAGGAACAGTTGTCATCTATATGTGGCGGGTCGGGAGAGGTAGTAGTCAGTCGACAGTATCAGCGAGTGGACGGTTGTACTGAGCGGGCGGCGGCGTGCTCTTCTCGCGACTCTGGTCTCCGTTCGGGACGATGCATATTGTTATTACAGGTAAGGTAATGAAGCTGCATTGCGCAAATCTAATACTGTATGTCAATTGTAACTATTTTCTTCACAACAAAATGCCCCAATAATACTTTGTTTCCAAACAAACTTTTTTAAAGTACAGCCATTCATTTCCATTTAAAGAATATTTCCTACGCATTTCCTCCAACAATCAAAATTAAATGTGAGCCGGCATTCATTGCACGACGCTGTGTACAGGTATCGACAGTTAAGAGCACATATAGATGCAGTTTGTTTTTTTTCTCTTTTGTCTCTTTTTTGTTTTTGTTTTGTTTTTTTTTTTGACGTAACGATCTTTTGCTCTTCTTATTCTAATTTGTACGTACGCTGTTTGTTTAGATTTTTATATTGGTCATGCCACGTAGCGCTCCGCGTGAAAATCACTGCCTGTGCTGTGTGCAGTCTGTGGCTAGTTTGCATTGTTGTCATGAACTGCTATAGCTGGATGTGAACAGCGCGTAGCGTTGCGCAGTTAGGGGTGAGCCGCCAGCACTGGTGCATGTGCGGACAGAGATGGCGGACTTTTCAAATTACATATATTATGACTGGTGATGATATTAAGGGTAAATACATTGTTTGTTGTTCTCTATTAAACATCTTTACTTTGCTAACTATCCCTATCGGTAGTTAGTGCCCTCCGTGGTTTGGAATCTCTTATTTTAGCTGGCAGCAGTGGTGCTCGCTGTATTGCAGTAGTTCGAGTAATGAAGATTTTTGTGAGGTAAGTGATTTCCGACAGGTGTACTTTAATGTTACTCAGGGCCATTCTTTTGCAGGGATCTTTGATAGTCAGATTGCGTTGCGCTCAAAATATTGTGTGTCAGTTTAAGCACAGTTTTGTATACATTGTTGTTCAAAGGGAGACGTTTCAGAATACACAGGGCCGAAGGTCAGCCAGCGCTGCCCTTACAACGTTTAGCGGGTTTTCAATTATGTCTGTTGAGATGTTCATGGTTCATTATTTCCATTCATCATATTATCGCGAGTTTCTCATCAATCTTCGTTCGTTCATTTTCTAGGGACGTTAACAACATTCTGGCACACTTTTATCATCATTCACTCACTCACTCACTCACTTACTTACGACTATTTGTGCGGGGAGGTTACACTTGGGTCCATTTCCATTTCCATTTCCATTTCCATTCAATGTTGATAGACCTTTCTTTTTTTTGTTTTTTTTTTTTTTTGTTGTTGTTGTTTTGTTGCTGGCAGGTTACAAAAGGCCTCACTTTATGTTGGTTGCAGCAGCGTTTTTCTCCTTCTTCTAGTGTTTTCCCCGCCCCTCCCGCATCCGTCGGTCTCACCACGTTCACTGACAGCCGCGTCTGCGGCTACACCACAACGGCCCCCTCCCGGCAACCCATTCGTTTTCTCTTCTTTTGCACAAAAACAACGCCGCACGCGCCAGCCGAGCGCAGCGCAAGCCACCCACACCGCGCCCCTCCCCGTCTTTATAGCCTCCGCGTCTTGTTTTCTTCGTTTGCCCCCTCCCATCTCCCGAA